>NC_083590.1:39684181-39866681 GCF_027579695.1 Neoarius graeffei | reverse complement strand
GTAGTATATATATTTTTTGTAATTATATATTTATATAGATATTTATGAAGTGTATATATGGTATGTAGTATATATTTTTGTAATTATATATTTATATAGATATTTATGAAGTGTATATATGGAATGTAGTATATAATTTATTTTTGTAATTAAATATTTACATAGATATTTATGAAGTGTTATATATTTTTGTAATTATATATTTATATAGATATTCATGAAGTGTATATATGGTATATATTTTTATAGGTGTATTAATGTAGTTTGGATTTCAGGGTAGTTAAAAAGGGGTTGGAAATTAAAAAAGTATTGTACTTCTTCCCACTCCTTTTTCAAACAATGTGCAGTGTATTGTAATGTCTTAGCTCTTTATGCTATTTTATTTAGTTATTTTTTGTCACTTTCTTGTTGTCTTTCTTTTGTATGTACAAATAGTTACATACATTTTTTTATACATGTTCGAAATAAAAATAAATAAAAATATATATATAAGGACATTTCAAAGTAACCCCAAACTTTTGAACGGTAGTGTAGTGTAATTACAGTAGTAAAAGAGCCGTTCAAAAAAAATTCATCAGAGACTGAACTGGAACAGAAAAACAATAATAGTAAAGCAGCGTGCTATAAAGATATGTAAGGAATGTGGGTAAAGGTGAGAAAATGAGAGGAGGGGGAAAGCCGTCAGGAGATCCTTTTCTTGGGGTAAATTTGATCGGATATGTCGGTTTAATACATAAAACAAATCCACGCGATGTGAGTGGTAAGATGGCGGCCAGATGGCGTCACTCGTCTCTACAGTGGGGAATGGGCTATGCGAGCTCCAGATTTTATATAGAGCTCAGTGGGCCTCACTAACTGTTTTTTTTAAATAAATAAATAAGGATTAGCTTCCCTTTTTTGTATTGAAGCTGCTTTGGAAGTCCAACTGGGGTGTTCACAGCCCTTACACAATAACTCACCAAGATTTTGAAATGTCTCTTGGGTTCCTGATTGGGCTTAAGGTTTGTATGACACTGACAAAACCATTGGAGTACTGACAGCTTTAAAAAAAAACAACCCACAGCTGAACGAGAACAAGCATGCAGAACGATGTTGAAATCAATTCTCCCACGCCTGCAGTGTGACACAGAAAACATCTACGTGCAGTGGCGTCTCAGTGGTGTGTTTGGAGGCAGGATACAGTTTGTGCAGCACGAAGTTATAGAGGAGCCAGAGAGCAGCACATTGCATAACATCCTGCAGATACAGGTCAAGAGCTTCAGTTAATGTTCACATCAAACCTCAGAAGGGGGGGGGTGAGGGGTGATCTCAGAGACTTTTAGCGTTGCACGGTTGTTGGTTCCAGATGGGCGGGTTTGAACATCTGACAAACTGCTGATGATCTCCTGGGATTTTCACACGCAGAATCGTACAGGCGGTAGCTCTGCGAGAACTCAAATAAACGCTCTGTACAACTGTGCCGAACGGAAAAGCATCTTGGGACACGCTGAACTTTAAAGGAGATAGACAGAACCTTTATTTTTAAATACATTTCTGAGTGGATAGTATCTCCATCCTTGACTCTTGTATGCTGCATAAATGGGAATAAAAAATATATATTTTTGAGAGTTAAAATCGACCGCAAAGTTGGCATTCGAGTTGCCCCGCTGAGCCAGCCAGCCCTGAGTGCGTGATGTCACAACGGGAACCGGTTTTAAGGCCGAGGTCTTTGACAGCTATAGACCAAAATCATATAAATAAAAATTAAGGTGAAAGTAAGAAATACCGTTACCGACTTGCTCAACTAAGACTGATTTGACTTCACTGATTGTGGGTTGACTCTTATTAAAACAGGATGGGTGCTATAACTTATGCAACATACATGTACATGTATGCATTTTCACTGATAAAACGTAAAAGGCTAATTAAATAATCAGATTAACTGAGACGATCACATTCTGAAGCAAATTAAATAATCTTATACTGGTAACTTAAACACACAATACAAGTTACATGGATTAATCTAAATGCAGGTAAACAACCAGTGTTGTTGTTTTGTATCCAAACGAGAATCGGAGTTTACCCGTCTGTGTTCTCGCTTCTTGAAGGCTGATTGTTTCGAAACAATCTGACTTTCAGTTGTTCGTTCAGTTCTCCGTTCATTTGCTTCTTCCACATAAGGCCGAGATAATGCTGCTGAGGCAAGCATATCCAGCGGAGAAATCAGACGGCTGGTCCGCTCATTCTCCATACTGAGTACTCCACCATTACTGCTCGGCTCAGGCAATTACTAAAACCTGGGATGGGATGGGACGTCACCGGTTTTAGCAACAACTGCAGGGAGGTCCCTGCCCGAGCGATAATATGTTACGTCCCTTCCGTCCCAGGTTTTACCAACAACCCTCAGTTCACACTCCTGGTGCAACTGAACTTGGGGCCAATTTATGCTGACAACCCAGTCCTCGCAGATGGCGTCTGCATAGCCCCCCCCCCCGCTTTGGGCGCGCACCTCCCAAAATTTGTGACCATCGCAGAAGCCTCGCAGACAGCATCGCAGACAAGAGGGCTGTGATTGGTCCACTCTACATCCGCTGTACACGCACTTCTGCTTCCCTACTTTCCCGGTTTGTTTTGTTTTCACGACCGCCATTTTTAAAAACACGAGTGAAGATGGAGCAGCACGAAGAGCGGTTGATCGAGGAAGTGAGGAAGTACGTACATCTATACAACTCCAGTTCTAGTCATTATAAGGACAGCGGTGTTGAATGACCTGTTGCTCAGTAACCGGAAGATAAACACTCCACTAACCACACCCACCAACTACTCCTAGCGATTTCGCGACTTCGCGCCCCCTTGCGTTGTGGCGGTGAATAACATCGCGCACGCCTATTACTCCCCGCTCAACGATAAATTACAACTGTCTGCAAAAAGCTATCTGCGAAAGCCTTGTCGCAAGAGCATGCAGAGGCCGTTACTTTCTTTTTTTTTTAAATAAATAAATCGAATAAATACTTGCCTTTTCTTGTAGTTTTATTTTCCTTTAATTGTTAGGACTTTCAATACGGGCTTATAGCCAACGCTCCTCAACAGATCAGAGGTCTCGTATGAGTCTTCAGTAAAATGTGCAGAGCAGAGGAGAGACCACTTCGTAGGCGCCCAATGTGCCCATGAACTTCTCGCAAAACGCATCCAAATCTTTGCAGTTTGAACATTCTTGGGACATGAATGCAACGTAAATCCACCTTCTGTCGTGTTGCTGCACCGGCCAGCAACACATCTACGTGGCATGGCGATAAATTAGCTCAAAATGGAAGATCGGAGTTGCAGTCAGCTCTGTGTTTTAGTATAGCGGAAATGGCGATGAGACCGGTAGACTTCCTGCTGTGACGTCACAGATGTCAAGGTTATTCACTCAGACCGCTACCTATATGAATCACTTTAATCGTACCGGTAAAAATTACTGTATTAGATTTATTGTTAACGCTTAAAACTATTCCTGTGCCATTCTTGAGGTCTCAAGGCAAACAAAAAGTGAGGCCATGGTGCTGTGTATATGCTTTAAAGCAGATGGGCTACGACATCGGTTTGTACTCCTGTCAGCTAACAAGGAATCTGACGCTACATGTGTTGACAGTCAGAGATGTCCAGAAGCGCTGGCGACCGGCCATTTTCTCCGCCTACACAGACGGTCTGCGCCGGCTACACGAGCCCAGAAAGAAATAAAAACTTGCCTTTCCATAAACTGCTCAAGCAATTGTCTCCGTTGCTCATAATTTGCTGCAAATCCAATTATTCTACCACGAAACTGTCTTCGATTTGGGTCTAACATGACCGGAAGTGACGCCATATTTGTTGATCGATTCTCGCTCTCTGATTGGCTGAGCTGGACCATAGCGTATGTAGTTATGTTACAGAGCCAGGCAGCGTACTACAGAGGGGAAGTGAGAAAGCCAAGCGTACAGAGATCTGGCGGGAAATTTCAGACATATTTTGGAAGCATTTTCCAGGGAAATGGTGAGTAATTTATTCGCACCAGAAGGCATGTACATTTCAAAATACCCTCAGACCCCCATAGCGTTAGCGCGCGTTTGGCTTTTGCTGCCACAAATTCCACAAGCACCTACGACTTTTTTTTTTTTAAACCCAGGTACTTCCAGTTTTCTGAGGAACCCTGTCTGAAAAGAAAAAAAGGATGTACATTTCTGCACAATTTTACCCACATGGCTGGACTCGTGCCCTAAAAACTGAAAGGTATTACAAATGCACAAATCCATCCATCCATCCATCCATTATCCTAGCCTGGGCCCACCCATCCTAAGTGTGACGCAACACGGGGGCCTGTTGCGAGCTTAGTCTGGCAAGGCAAGCTATCTACAGCTCTTCCAAGCTCCCGAAAAATCGGGAGCCAATCAACTTTGAGCATCTCCAATGGCCCTGGGTAGAGGCGTGTTCAAGGCACTGACGTAGTAGAACTGCGACCGGAAGCCATAGATTGTTTACAGAATCTATGCCGGAAGCGCTTCATTCACTAGAAACATTACGAACATGGAGCAAGTTCTCATTGAAAACGGAGCAAAGAGCAGCCCTGGAGGTATTTATTGAAAGGAAGGACGTTTTCGCCTTGCTCCCGACCGGCTTCGGTAAGAGTTTAATCTACCAGTTAGCCCCGTCGCGTCACATACGTCAGAGGAAAGAGTGATGTGATTGGTTTAAGCTTCGTCACAGCCTTTTCTGGCTTCGACCAGTAGCAAACTGAGGCATTTCAGGGAGGCAGGTCAACCACGGGCTCTGGGAAACGCTTGGACTTAATATCTTTGCCAGACCAAATGCTCGCAGAGCTTTGAAGTCGCGTTAGCCAGACTACCATTATCCGTAACCGGTTATCCTGTGCAGGGTCGTGGGCAAGCTGAAGCATACTCACCCAGCTGACTATGGGTGAGAGGCGGGGCCAGTCGCCAGATCATCGCAGGGCTGACACACAGACACAAACATCCATTCACGCTCACATTGACACCTACGGTTAATTTAGAGCCACCAATTAGCCTAACCTGCATGTCTTTGGACTGTGAGGGAAACCGGAGCACCCGGAGAACATGCAGACTCCGCACAGAAAGGCTCCCGTCGGCCGCTGGGCTCGAACCCAGGACCTTTGTGCTGTGAGATGACAGTGTGAATCGCTACACCAGCGTGCCGCCCCAAATTCCCTATGAGCAACGACACACCCGTGGTAGGAACGAACGATCAGGGAGTGTCTCCTTTGGTAAACACATACCGTAGTACACGGTGTGAAAAGGGCTCTGTGTGAATCTTTTGTGCAGTTACTTTTGAAAACGGAAATCGCCTAATAATGACCAGAAACGCAACGACGCAACAGATGCCTGGTGATATTGCATTTATGGCATTACAAGGTGATGTGGCTGTTAGGAAAGCATGCAGTTCTCTCAAGAAGGAAGAAAAGTTCCATGAAAAGAAAAACGTGGCAAGGAAAAGAGGAATAACCGGTGTATAACTGGTGTAGAGCAGATCATGGCTTGAGGAGACTTGAATATTAATAAGTCCTTCATTTGTTCAGCTTGGAAATCAAATCAAAGGGAAGTGGCTGCTTTCGGCTGCACCTGACTGCCAAACGCCTACATTAAAACACTAATAATAATACAACCCCGATTCCAAAAAAGTTGGGACAAAGTACAAATTGTAAATAAAAACGGAATGCAATAATTTACAAATCTCAAAAACTGATATTGTATTCACAATAGAACATAGACAACATATCAAATGTCGAAAGTGAGACATTTTGAAATTTCATGTCAAATATTGGCTCATTTGAAATTTCATGACAGCAACACATCTCAAAAAAGTTGGGACAGGGGCAATAAGAGGCTGGAAAAGTTAAAGGTACAAAAAAGGAACAGCTGGAGGACCAAATTGCAACTCATTAGGTCAATTGGCAATAGGTCATTAACATGACTGGGTATAAAAAGAGCATCTTGGAATGGCAGCGGCTCTCAGAAGTAAAGATGGGAAGAGGATCACCAATCCCCCCAATTCTGCGCCGACAAATAGTGGAGCAATATCAGAAAGGAGTTTGACAGTGTAAAATTGCAAAGAGTTTGAACATATCATCTACAGTGCATAATATCATCAAAAGATTCAGAGAAT
Organism: Neoarius graeffei; assembly: GCF_027579695.1. Taxonomy (NCBI): domain Eukaryota; kingdom Metazoa; phylum Chordata; class Actinopteri; order Siluriformes; family Ariidae; genus Neoarius; species Neoarius graeffei. The sequence continues at coordinate 39,860,543 of NC_083590.1, read as the reverse complement.
CTGGAAGAATCTCTGTGCGTAAGGGTCAAGGCTGGAAAACCATGGTATGGGGTTGCATTAGTGCGTGTGGCATGGGCAGCTTACACATCTGGAAAGACACCATCAATGCTGAAAGGTATATCCAGGTTCTAGAGCAACATCTGCTCCCATCCAGACGACGTCTCTTTCAGGGAAGACCTTGCATTTTCCAACATGACAATGCCAAACCACATACTGCATCAATTACAGCATCATGGCTGCGTAGAAGAAGGGTCCGGGTACTGAACTGGCCAGCCTGCAGTCCAGATCTTTCACCACTAGAAAACATTTGGCGCATCATAAAACGGAAGATACGATAAAAAAGACCTAAGACAGTTGAGCAACTAGAATCCTACATTAGACAAGAATGGGTTAACATTCCTATCCCTAAACTTGAGCAACTTGTCTCCTCAGTCCCCAGACGTTTACAGACTGTTGTAAAGAGAAAAGGGGATGTCTCACAGTGGGAAACATGGCCTTGTCCCAACTTTTTTGAGATGTGTTGTTGTCATGAAATTTAAAATCACCTAATTTTTCTCTTTAAATGATACATTTTCTCAGTTTAAACATTTGATATGTCATCTATGTTCTATTCTGAATAAAATATGGAATTTTGAAACCTCCACATCATTGCATTCCGTTTTTATTTACAATTTGTACTTTGCCCCAACTTTTTTGGAATCGGGGTTGTAATAATAATAATAATAATAATAATGTTATACAAATCAGAGGGTGGGAACCGTGTTCATCGATGCACTGCAAGGAAAAGCAGCTACGAAAACACTGAACACAAGATTTGATAAACGTTTGTCTACACGCGCTTTGGATTTAACTGGAACGTTCTCGAACTTTGAATTCAGGCTGAAAATCACACAGACAACTCGACAGAGCCTGGCGGAAAAAACAGCCATGTGAGCTTCTGTGTAATGATTAACTTTTTGCCTGCAGTTTACATTCGTTGACAATTATCCCAAGGCTCTGGGAATGCACTGTGGAAACGCCACTACTTCCTGCCCAGACCAGCATAAACACGATAAGCAAGCCGGTGCAGATACACACACACACACACTCAATTCACAACAGCCATGTCTCTGAGCCATGGCTTACACTCTTTCACAACTCGTGACTTTGCTCTCAATAAACCGCTTACCTTCGGCGTCCTCGGGTTTTCACGACGCAGCCTGTGGATCGGTCCTTAACCGGATTTCGTCAGAATCTGTTCCATTTCTGAAGCTTGTATCTTAAAATCAGAGCCTCGGGTACTTTATTCTCCTGCGGATAAGCCTGTGCAAATCAGCACCATCGGGCACCGTGCTTGTCCTGACTCGTTGGTGGCACACGTGAGGAATGTAGAGGGATGAGCCGAGCAGGAGGTTGGCTTTGGTTGAAACCCAAACCACAAATCGCTCTCGACAAGAAAAAGTAGTCCCAATCCCCCCCCTTTCAAATCAGCAAAATATGTTGTAATACGGTAGAGCGCAATTTCAAATTAGCGTGTGGCGTTATACCGACACGCAAACCTGTCATCTGGACTATCGCATTGTTTCAAACAGCACCATATTAGCCATGTAATGATACGGTCATGTGAAAAAGAAAGTACACCCGCTTTCAAGTCTAGGTTTTAAGTGTCAGGACATCATGAAAAAAAAAAAATCACGTCTTAAAATTCAGCAAATACAACCTCAGATGGCCAATAACACGTGACATATTCACCCTGTCGTTGTTTATTTAACACAAAGTAAGCCAAAAAAGCAGTAGCGGTGTGTGGAAAAATTAAGTACACCCTTACTGCTTCCATAGAAATTATGAAGGCAATTAGCAGCCAGGTGCTGATCAAATGAATTTGATTAATTGATCATCAACAAGTATGGCCACCTTTTAAAGGTCCCATGGCATGAAATTTTCACTTTCTGAGGTTTTTTAACCTTAAAATGAGTTCCTCTGACCTTCTTAAGTCACCCCAGTGGCTAAAAATTTCATAATGTGTAAACCAAACTATGCCCAACATTTGAGAATGGCGCGTCAAAACGGCGCATTGATAAACTCTTCCCTTTACTACGTCAGCAAGGGAGATGATCCCCACGCCCCCCCCTCTGGATTCCCACCCACTGTATTGATTGCCCGCCCAGTTGTAGTGAGGAGACCATAGAGGACACAACAACATGGCATCACCTAAGTGAGCGAAACATTGAAATTGCGCTGTACATGGATGTGACAACACAGAAAAGAGTCTGTTTTTACTGCCGACGGGAGAGCCCCTGAAGACGCAGTGGCTTAATTTTATTTACTCCAATAATACGCCGTCGAGTCTACCTAAGACGGTGTATGTTTGTCGGAAGCATTTTCCTGAGGAATGTTTCCACAACTTGGGACAGTACAGGGCAGGTTTTGCACATCAACTGTCACTGAAGCCTGGGTCCGTACCAAGCATCCCTGCCGCATCAGCCACAAACACCGAACAAGTGAGTGTATAACTGGTCGTTTTGCCGTGTTTTAAAATCGGTGCGTTAGCCTAGCAATGGCTACATTAGCTGTGCAGCTAACCGCTTCCTGCAGTTAGCCAGGTAATCTGCGCTACAAAACCAAAAAGCATGCAGCATGCTCTGTTATAATAGCCAATCAAAACAGTTTTTACAAAGACACCCACATTCTTTTTTTTAAGTCACTCGTTCATTTTATTTGTTTGTTTGTTCAGTAAAAACCCAAACATTTGTTGAATTTATTTTATTTCCTTGCGTCGCACCTTAATGACGTCAGCGCGCGGTATTTTTCCCTTCGCGGTTTGTTCCTTCTCTCTCTCGCCATAGTAAGACACCCACATCCGCTTGTTCTGACCCACTGGAGGTAGCGTCACAGTGCTGTTAGCCAATCAGAGGTAACACGTTTACATGCATGTCATGAATATTAATGATAAGACCCGCCCCCACCCTCTACCCTTCCCCGCCTCCTGCTTCTCATTAGCAAAACGACGCACTGGGAAAAGCGCTGAAATGGGGCTTTCTCCCAGGAGGCTATATCTACGTGCCGAGGGTTCATTTCGAGAAAGGCTGCGGATAGAACATCCGGAAACCTCCACGAGCCCGTTTAAAGCATCAACAAACCACCATGCCATGGGTCCTTTAAAAAGCAGACGTTTTGGTCTGGAGCACTCAGGTTTATATATGTTAGCATGGTGCCAAGGAGGAAAGACGCATCAGCAATGATCTTCAAGAAGCAATGGTTGCTGCACATCAGTCTGGGAAGGGTTCTAAGGCCATTTCCAAACAATTTGAAATCCATCATTCTACTGTGAGAAAGATCATTCAGAAGCGGAAAACATTCAAGACAGTTGCCAATCTTCCCAGGAGTGGACGTCCCAGCAAATTTACTCCAAACTCAGACCGTGCGACGCTCAGAGAAACTGCAAAAACCCAATAACTACCGTACATCTAGGACTCTACAGGCCACAGTTAGCATGTTAAATGTTAAAGTTCATGACAGTGTAATTAGAAAAAGGCTGCGCAAGTACCGTATGGCTTGTTTGGAAGGGTTGCCAGAAGAAAGCCTCTTCTATCTAAAAAGAAAAATGGCAGCACGGCTTAGGTTTGCAAAGATGCATCTGAACAAGCCACAAGCCTTCTAGAACAATGTCCTTTGGACAGATGAGACCAAAGTGGAAATGTTTGGCCATAATGCACAGCGCCATGTTCGGCGAAAACCAAAAACAGCATATCAGCACAAACGCCTCATCCCAACCATCAAGCACGGTGGTGAAGGGGTGAGGATTTGGGCTTGTTTTGCAGCCACAGGGCCTGGGTACCTTGCAGTCATTGAGTCAACCATGAACTTCTCTGTATATCAGAGTATTTTATGGCCCTTTTCCACTACCCTTTTTCAGCTCGCTTCAGCCCGACATGGCTCGCGTTTCGACTACCCCAGAGCAGCACGACTCGGCTCGCTTCAGCCCTGCTCAGCACTCAAAACTCGCACGGTTTTGGAGTGGGGCTGAAGCGAGCCAAACCGAGCTGAGTGGGGCTAGGGGCGTGAGCAGACACTCCCCTGTGCACTGATTGGTGAGGAGGAGTGTCCTCACATGCCCACACACGCCCCGTGAGCACGCTGGGATCTGTAAACACCATAAATCTGGAAGAAGAGGAATTACGAATTACGAGAATTTCTGAAGCCTTATGCGCCTCGCCTCATCTATACGCTCTTGCCAGTATCTGTTGGCGTTGTCGGTGACAACAAGCCACAGCACCAAGACCAGCAACACTAACGACTCCATGTCCTCCATGTTTATTGTTTACTATCCGGGTCGTGAGACTACCGCTTAAAAGGTCACTGATGTCACTGTTTGCGCCGCCTAACGACATCACGTGACGTCCACCCACTTTCGCTAACTCCACCCAATGTGTCCACCCACTTCCAGCCAGCACGGTTCAGCGCGGTTGTAGTCGAAATGCAACCCCAACAGCCCCGCTCAGCTCGACTCAGCCCAACTCAGCACGGCACAGCTCAGCCGCGTTGGTAGTGGAAAAGCGGCATTAGAGGCAAACGGAATAGTCTAGTCGTGATTTCATGAACCCGGAGATGTTGAGTACCCTAAAATTTTATTGCAGAAATATCATCTGTAGGCCTAATGGATAGAATTTAGCTTGGTTGCCCAAAGTTGCACTTTGAGCAATTTGCATAATTTGCATAAATAGGCGATTAAACTGAGATTATTACAGGTAAATAGGCTAAAAAAAAAATAGATATCACCATCAAACTTTCTCAGTTGATTACTTATGCTAACATGAGAAAAAAAATGTATTGCATGGTTTTGTAATTTAATGTTTAAATATGCAAATGAGGCCATAAACCATCAAATATGCGCTCGTTTGCATACACACAAAATCATATTCATTGATGAAGCCCGAGTCAAAATAATTTTTACTTAGGGTAAAAATGTATACTTGGGGGTATGATTTGGTGAAAAACGTTTAAGGAATCTGATCAGGTGGCAGTGTTTGGACTACTGTATGGATAGATTAAGGAGTGTTCCATGCAGAACAAGTATCCAGTATGCACAAACACACCCAAACACACCCAAAAGAACAATAACACAACTATGTACATGAACTGCAAATGTGCAAACAAACTGTAAAATAACTATATATAGTATGCATGAACAACCACACCATCCCACTTAATAGCCTTCACCATCTTCATAATTTGTTTCTTCATTCCCTTCAGTCTCATCATCTTCATCTGTATGAACTGTGAATGGGTTGCAGCAGCCGACCTCATCAGCATGGCAGCTACGGTTTCCTTTACTACAGGCCTTCAATGTGCTGCAGCTACAGCTGGTGACATCAAGCAGCTGTACTGGAGCCACTGCCTGGATGGCAAGAGCAGGCATGATAACCCTTCCACCAACCTCCCATCCAAACTTAGTGATGTCTCTTGCTTCTACAGGTGGCTCTCTCTGACCTGCAGCCTTCCACAACATGACCTGAAGATGAGCACGCAGTATGTGTAGCATCAGGTTGGCATCAGTAGGAGGAAGCTTTTTAAGTTTAGGAGGCTTTTTGCTGCGACTGTAAATCTGGTAACGAGTGCTATTCATCGACTTGGCCTTCTTCTGCCCATATAGTGCGACAAAGAACTCAGTCCCAACGTCTTTTAGGGCACTGTGAGTAGCATCAGGTTCACCAAGCACTGTATTGAGACCAGGGATAGAATTCCCTAGGAGTACTTTCAGGGCAGATGTCTTGCCCTTTCCACAGGGATAGGAAGCAGTGTCGCATCCCGATAGTGCATGCATCCCCAGGAGACCTTGGCTACGTTCACACTGCAGGCTGAAGTGACTCAAATCCGATCTTTTCGCCCATATGTGACCTGTATCCGATCTTTTATTGACAATACGAACGACACAGATCCGATTTTTTCAAATCCGACCCAGGCCGTTTGGATATGTGGTCCTAATTCCGATTCCTATCCGCACTTTTCATATGCAACTTCAGTCTGAACCGCCAGGTCGCATTCATCCGACTTACACGTCATCAACAAGCCACAAACATCACTATTCTGCGCTGAAGTAGGCGGCGGGTCTCTCAAAAAAAGTTACAACAACATGGCGCATAATCACGGGCGCAGATAGAGGGTGGGACGGGTGGGATTCGTCCCACCCAGATTTAAATTCACTTCGTTCGGTCCCCCACCCCCAGCGCTCGAAACTAACGGTGTCCCGACGTCCCGGGGACCATAAAAAATGTCATCGGGACACAAAATTATCATATCTGGGACAATCCTGGGACAATGGAAAAAAATAGATCTAGAAAAAAAGTTCTACATTAATATTATTTACAAAGCCGTAACACATACGTAGACATTCACCTAATTTGTCAATTTTAATTTTAAAACGTTAACAGCGAAAAATACATTAGTAGCTACACTTTCGATGCACCTGCATCCGTAGGCTACAGAGCAGCGCATTCTGTTCTAGAATCTTCGGCCGGTGTCCGCATTATATGGACTTGGAATGGAATTGCTACCGCACACACTGCGCCGACTCTTGCCAGAACAAAAATGCTTAAGTGGTTGAAGCGGACCGACTGCGGGGAAGAAACTGAAAGCCCAGACATAACGTCTCCAGGACCTTCAGGATCCAAAGTGTCATCGCCTGTCAATGTGGTAAGTTATTTGTGATTATTAGGTTATGACTTATGATGCTATGGTTAGGTAGGAACTACTGTGGATAGGGCGGGTCTGCAGGCAACGCTAGCAACTGAATGAACTTAATGAACACTGTTAGACACGTTATAAAATACAACAGGAATGATGTGGATGATATTGACGGAAGATACCGTTCAACAGAATAAGTGGGTTTTCTTGGTGTCTTTCTAGTTCAGAAAGTTTAGTCAGTCAGCAGCACAACTAGGCTAGGACCTGGCACTATGTTGATGTTGCTAACATTTGCACCCACGTTTCAGCAGCGAAAGTTCATAAAAATGGATAACAGAAAGTTCATAAAAATGGATAACGGTAATGGATAACGGAAAGTTCATAAAAATGGATAACGGTAATGGATAACGGAAAGTTCATAAAAATGGATAACGTAATGGATAACGGAAAGTTCATAAAAATGGATAACGGTAATGGTGGAAATTATAAGTTGGCCTTATAAGTGCCAACAGATATTCAAGGTATAAGTAGATGAAATGAACATAAAAGGGGTCTTATTTTCAACTAAAGTGTACTGCAGATTTAGTGAGTTGAAACATTTTCTGAATGAGCTAGCTGGCCCCTTTAAATAAACGGGTATCTATTCATACAGTGAGATCGCCAAAGTTTAATAAACTGAAAATGCAATAACTAATTTTGAAGTAGATGATGTATAGGACATGTGTCACTTGTGTTTTGTGACTTATTGTAAAAATGATATAAAGGGTTCAAAATCGCATAGTTACAAATATAATAGTAACTTCATATGATATTAACCACTGGTTATTTCAGAGAGGAAAAAAATGGGGACACTATTGCTTCCATTCGGGACAATACAACACAGAATTCGGGACCACTGGGGGACACAAAGAAAAAAAGTTAATTTCAAGCCCAGCCCCCCCCCACTTTGCATAAGGCAAACCTCACGGAAAAATCAAAAGACTAATTACCATTCGGTTTATTGAGGTGCACAGCAGTGTATACATAGTTGCAACAATTCACATAAAACAAAACAAAGACTGATATTCGGTTGGTTGAGCTGCGCAGACTGCACAGGTTGCAAGCTCGAGCTTGGTTGCTATGGTAACCCACAACAAGTTTGACAGGCATATCGGGGTTGGGGTTGGTTTGCTGGCAGCTTTGTCCCCCCCAGTTTTTTGTCCCCCCCAGTTCAAAAAACGTATCTGCGCCCCTGCGCATGACATCAATGCGAGGGACGCTTCGGGCTGTGAAGGTTCTGAATCTTCTCAATGGAAGGACGCAGAGGTTAGGGAGCTGATTTCCATTTGGGGGGGATGCAGCTATTCAAGCTAGATTGGATGGGTCATACCGCAACCGGGCAGTTTTACTTCCGTAAACACTGGCCATGCTCACTGCGTGTGACGTCGGCGTATCCTGCAATGCGCATGCGGAACACTTTTAGGTCGCTTTTCGTTCATGCTGAGGATCACATACAAGTCGCATATATTTGTTAATGTGAACGACCTCACAAAAAAAAAAATCGGATTTCACAAAAAAATCGGAATTGAGCATTAAGCCTTGCAGTGTGAACGTAGCGCTTGACACCTTTTGAAAATTTGACATTGACCTTTGCCATTACATGGCATGAAGAAGCAGTGTACTGTTTTGCTGTCCATACTGACCATGAATGAGGGAACGGGTCAAAAACAAGTCGTTAATATTGTTTGAGTCTGATTCTAGGTGTTATACCAACAAAATATGACCTTGCATCAGGGAAGTTAAAGATATTGCATGAATGACATTCATATTACCCATACAAGCAAATGATAAACAATTGCTTGCATTTCCATGAAACACTTACAGTATCCACTACAGCATATCTGGTAAGGCATTAATTTAGATTTTCCAACATACTGTAGATTCTTTACACTTAGATTACTTTATCCAGTCCAGATGGAATTGTCGATGTTAGGGGTATAGTCATTCACCATGGGAGAGAAAAGTGATCAAGTAGAGAGTCAAGTAGCAAGTGAATGTGTCAGTGTCTGGACTAAATATTTTACTGTCAAGTAAAAGCTAATTATGTAATACCATAGAACAATAACTAAGTAAAAGCTAAATGTGTAATACCATAGCAGAAAATCAGGATTGAGAGTCTGGAGAGGTCAGTGAAATGAGACTTTTATTCTCTTACTCAGCCCAGTCTCGGTTTTTAACATTTAAAGGTCCCATGGCATGGTGGTTTGTTGATGCTTTAAACGGGCTCGTGGAGGTTTCCGGATGTTCTATCCGCAGCCTTTCTCGAAATGAACCCTCGGCACGTAGATATAGCCTCCTGGGAGAAAGCCCCATTTCAGCGCTTTTCCCAGTGCGTCGTTTTGCTAATGAGAAGCAGGAGGCGGGGAAGGGTAGAGGGTGGGGGCGGGCCATGGGGGGAGGGGAGGGGCTTGACCAAGCTGCGCGCACACATACTCGCTGCTATCAGCGCCTGTAGCCACGCTGCTAAGACAAAACCCCGTTCTCCCTCGGACTCCTTTCGTAAACTCAACGTGACACAGAGAGTGAGAGTGTTCGGAGTGGTAGTTTACGAACGTATAATACCCTAGGCTTGAACACGCACTCCATAACCAAAGAGGATAGAAGCAGCAACTGCAGCAACATATCGCTTATCCAACAGAAGACATGCATTGCGGAGCAATAGTCAAACATAAGCTCATAAGTTACAGTCAATTTCCAGACTAAACTCAGTTTAACAGAGCATGCTGCATGCTCTTTAGTTTTGTAGCGCAGATTACCTGGTTAACTGCAGGAAGCGGTTAGCTGCACAGCTAATGTAGCCATTGCAAGGCTAACGCACCGATTTTAAAACACGGCAAAACAACCAGTTCTACACTTACTTGTTCAGTGTTTGTGGCTGATGCGGCAGGGATGCTTGGTACGGACCCAGGCTTCAGTGACAGTTGATGTGCAAAACCTGCCCTGTACTGTCCCAAGTTGTGGAAACATTCCTCAGGAAAATGCTTCCGACAAACATACACCGTCTTAGGTAGACTCGACGGCGTATTATTGAAGTAAATACAATTAAGCCACTGCGTCTTCAGGGGCTCTCCCGTCGGCAGTAAAAACAGACTCCTTTCTGTGTTGTCACATCCATGTACAGCACAATTTCCATGTTTCGCTCGCTTAGGTGATGCCATGTTGTTGTGTCCTCTATGGTCTCCTCACTACAACTGGGCGGGGCAATCCATACAGTGGGTGGGAATCCAGAGGGGGGCGTGGGGATCATCTCCCTTGCTGACGTAGTAAAGGGAAGAGCTTATCAACGCGCCGTTTTGACGCGCCATTCTCAAATGTTGGGCATAGTTTGGTTTACACATTATGAAATTTCTAGCCACTGGGGTGACTTAAGAAGGTCAGAGGAACTCATTTTAACGTTAAAAAACCTCAGAAAGTGAAAATTTCATGCCATGGGACCTTTAATTAATGTCCTGAATTTGACAAGTCAGAGCTTTAATTTTCCACTAGCAAGATCTAGGTGGATGCATGTGTATGGATGCTTATGATGACTGACACAAGCACAGAATGTAGGCTGTGGTAAAAAGTGTAGTTGGTGAACTGTGTTCTTCACAGATGTCTGGGAAAGTGGAGCTGAATTGTCAGAATCCTTTTTCTGGCGACTTTCGGCAGTTCTCTTGGTCTGACTTAGCCTTTATGGCTGTCTACTACTACTACTACTACTGTCTACTAGATTCCTCAAAAGGTTTTCACCAACTCAGACCCCCCCAAGTACACATATTTACCCTTAGAAACCTTTTTTGACCCTGGCTTTATCAAACGAATTTAGTTTTGTTTGTATGCTAATTAGCATATTTTTGTTGATTTATGGCCTCATTTGCATATTTAAACATCAAATTACAAAAACATGCAATACATTTTTTTTCTCATCTTAATATGAGTAATCAACTGAGAGTGTTTCATGGTGATATCTATTATTTAAATTTTTTTGCCTATTCACCTGTAATCAGGGCTTTGAACCATAATTTTTTTCCTATTGGTTCGTTCCGAACAGAAACGGAATTTTAACGTTTCCGGTTTTGGGTTCCACCATTAAATAGATGTTCCCGAACCGGTTAGAACAAAAAAATTTCGTTCCCGGAACGGTTAATTACGTTCCCTGTCAGCTGTTTAACAAATGGCTATAAAATTATGTCTCTGTCTCATCCAGCTTAAGCCAAATTCTATTACAACCTTCATTAAATAAGACAAGAAATAATTCAAAACAATTATTTCAAATGTTGGCGATTTGGATTCTCAGTATGTCTTCCCATCTACACAAACAGAAAAAGTGCCAAAAATGAAAGATAATTCGTTTAGTGTGTTACCAAAGGCTAGTCAGGCCCTATACATTGATAGGCTAACAGAGGTTAACGTCATTTAATGTTCGCGAGCCTCTCATTAACGTGGACAAATATATTGATATCGACGTTTTTGAATAACGATAGACTGCAATATTTACCTCTTATTTAAGATGTGGAGACGTGATAGTAGTCCACCCTCCCGCTCTCTCCATTCAGTCAGCGAACGTCACACAGGAAGTGAACCCCAGCAGGTCATAGAAACTTACGCAGGAGAAGAATGACTTTTTTATTTGTAGGCTACGGAAACTTTGAGGAACGAAATAAAAACCGGTATTAACCGGTTACCATTATTTTTAATAAGCGTTTCTGTTCCGGAACATAAAAAATAATAAAGTTTCTGGTTTCGTTTCTGTTCCATGTGAAATAGAAAAAGTTCCCGGTTTTCGTTTTCGTTCCTTGAACCGGTTCAAAGCCCTGCCTGTAATAATCTCACATTAATCACCTATTTATGCTAATTATGCAAATTGCTCAAAGTGCAACTTTGGGCAACCAAGCTAAATTCCATCCAATAGGCCTATAGATGACATTTATGCAATAAAACTTTAGGGTACTCAACATTTCTGGGTTTACTATTGGGCCTATGGGGATCACGACTAGACTATAAGGCCATCTGTCCAACAGCTAAAGCTTGGCTGCAATTGGGTCATGCGACAGGACAACCATCCCAAGCACACCAGCAAATCTACAGCAGAGTGGCTGAAAAAGAAAAGAATCAAGGTGTTGGAATGGCCAAGTCAAAGTCCAGACCTCAACCCGACTGTGGTGGGACCTTAAGAGAGCTGTGCATAAACAAATGCCCTCAAACATGAATGAACTGAAGCAATGTTGTAAAGAAGAATGGGCCAGAATTCCTCCACAATGATGCGAGAGACTGATAAAATCATACAGAAAACGATTGCTTCAAGTTACTGCTGCAAAAGGTGGTTCTACAAGTTATTGAATCATGGGGTGCACTTACTTTTTCCACACACAGATTCTGCATTTTCACTTAATTGGTGTTAGATAAATAATGACCCGGTGAAATCTGTTGTGTGTTGCTTTACACCTGAGGTTAGATTTGCATAATTTTAGGACCCGCTAAGGATCAGACGATTTTTTTTTTTTTTTATGTCTTGACTGGTAAAACCGTGTAACTGGAAGAGGGTGTACTTTCTTTTTCACATGATCGTATATCATGCAATGATAAAATCACAATACAAATTTACACCAATTTGAATCGACTGAGTAAAAATAAAATCACAAATCAGGCTGAAACTTTCTTAGCTGTAATTATGTTGTTCAGGCAGCAGAGGGCAGAATAATGGACAGTAGCAGAAATATGCGTGACTTTACTGTAGGTGGAAGTAACACAGCTCTAATTCCACACCAAAAAAAAAAATCTAAAATGGGAGAGTGGTGTTGGATGATTGTAAATAACATTTACAGTGCCTTGCAAAAGTATTCATACCCCTTGAACTTTTTCACATTTTTCCACCTTACAACCACGAACTTAAAAGTTTTTTATTGAGATTTTATGTGATAGACCAACACAGAGTAGCACATAATTGTGAAGTGAAATGAAAATGATAAATGTTCTTCAAAATTTTAAACAAATAAAAATCTGAAAAATGTGATGTGCATTAGTATTCAGCCCCCCTGCGTCAATACTTTGCAGAGCCACCTTTTGCTGCAATTACAGCTGCAAGTCTTTTGTGGTATGTCTCTACCAGCTTTGCACATCTAGACACTGAAATTTTGGACCATTCTTCTTTGCAAAATCAAGCTCAGCCAGATTGGATGGAGAGCGTCTGTGAACAGCAATTTTCAAGTCTTGCCACAGATGCTCAATGGGATTTAGGTCTGGACTTTGACTGGACCATTCTAACACATGAATATTCTTTGATCTAAACCATTCTATTGTAGCTCTGGCTGTATGTTTAGGGTCATTGTCTTGCTGGAAGGTGAATCTCCTTCCCAGTCTCAAGTCTTTTGCAGCCTCCAACAGGTTTTCTTCCAAGATTGCCCTGTATTTAGCTCCATCCATCTTCCCATCAACTCTGACCAGCTTCCCTGTCCCTGCTGAAGAAAAGCATCCCCATAGCATGATGCTGCCACCACCATGTTTCACAGTGGGGATGGTGTGTGCAGGGTGATGAGCAGTGTTAGTTTTCCGCCACACATAGCGCTTTGCATTTAGACCAAAAAGTTCAACTTTGGTCTCATCTAACCAAAGCACCTTCTTCCACATGTTTGCTGTGTCCCCTACATGGCTTCTTATGCCTGTCTTTCAACAATGGCTTTCTTCTTGCCACTCTTCCAAAAAGGCCAGATTTGTGGAGTGTACGACTTATAGCTGTCCTGTGCACAGATTATCCCACCTGAGCTGTGGATTTCTGCAGCTCCTCCAGAGTGATCATGGGCCTCTTGGCTGCTTCTCTGACCAGTGCTCTCCTTGCTCGCTCTGTCAGTTTAGGTGGACGGTCATGTCTTGGTAGTTTTGCGGTTGTGCCATACTTTTTCCATTTTTGAATGATGGATTGAACAGTGCTTCTTGAGATGTTCAGAGCTTGGGATATTTTTTTATAACCTAACCCTGCTTTAAACTTCTCCAGAACTTTATCCCTAACCTGTCTGGTGAGTTCTTTGGTCTTCATGATGCTGTTTGTTCTTCAGTGTTCTCTAACAAACCACTGAGGCCTTCACAGAACAAGTGTATTTATGCCGAGAGTAAATTACACACAGTAGGACTCTATTAACTAATCAGATGACTTCTGAAGGCAATTGATTGCACTGGATTGTATTGAGAGGTATCAGAGTACAGGGGGCTGAATACTAATGCACACCACATTTTTCAGATTTTTATTTGTTTAAAATTTTGAAGACCATTTGTGACCCCTCACCGAATCCAGGGACGCATGTCGGCCGAAACGAATCCGAGATAATCGCAAAAGAAGCATTTTTTTCGAAATTTGTGATTTTTGTTTTTTTCCATCATGTGCAAGTTGAGATCTTGAAGAATGCAATCAGTATTTCAGATAATAGATTGTTTTGTTGGAAAAGCATACATTTTTTGTTGCAAATTGTCTCGTTTTTGTCAGGACTGTAGCCTGCTGGGGGGTGTGGGTAAATTACCATATGGGCCATTCACATGACGATTTAAGTCTTTTTTTTTTTTTTCGCGAATCAGCTGTATGATACGAGCTGAGCTCGTGGCTACTTAAGCTGCATACAGGCGTGTGATTTCACTATGGAATGAGCAAGCTAAACAGAGCGCAGAGGAGCTGAAACACCGCGAAGCAAACAGACACTCGGTATTTACATCGGAGATAACCATTTCTAGCAAAAAAAAACGCAACCTCGTTTTCCAGATTGAATGGAATACTTGAATGATTGGATGATACACGGACCGTTCTAGGATTACATTCCATCGGAGGCATTGGTGTGTGCAAGGCGCCGTTTCTCTTTCTGATGGGGTAAGTTTATTAATCTAAGGCTGTGTGGTTATTTTTGCATGTAACGGAGAGCGTTGTGGTTTGGTTAAGCCTAGGTCACAACCGGACGTACGATTTTTTGGCCGTGTGATTTTTGGCATTTCCCAAATCGCTGCGTTTTTTTTTGTTGTTGTTGTTCATGGAGAAAGACGCGCGTTGGCCGTAAGTTTGTCTTGCAACCTGAAAAAAACGTAAGCGCCCGTAGAGTTTGTTTGACATGACAAAGAACCTCTGCAGCCGGTCTGCGGCTCGAAAATCAGCACGTCACACGCACGCTCTCGTGCGTTTCACACGCGCGCTCTCATGCGTTTCTTGCGTTTTTTGCGTGTAGACCGGCCGTAGGAGCACGGTACGGCCGGTTGTGACCGAGGCTTTACATGAAACTAGCGTTGTGTTAGTTGTGTCATCATCGTGCTATCTTTCTTTCTTACGGTGTGAGTAATTTTTCAACCACAAAACGTTAAAGTATACTTTAGGACTTATTTTTGTACTTCATAATTGTGTTGGGCATACTTTGCATGGAAGGAAAATTGACGTGGTGATCTTTGTTTACATGAAAGTAGCATTGTGCTAGCTAGTAGGGGGTAGGGCTTTCCTTAATATCATGCAAATGAGCACCATTATGTGCCCGCCCTACACCCAGAGTAGCTGAGATGGAAAACTTTGAGGGCGATTTTCTCCCTTTTCTGTTTTAAGAAGTATACACTTTCAAAAGGCCACACATTCTTCAAATATTGTCAGATCTCCACATGGAAGGCATCATTGGAAAGCTTAGAAACTGTACTTTCTGAATCTGTCAATAACTCAAAATGCCCCTGGGCGGACATGTGTCCCTGGATTCCGTTATCTGACACATTTATCGTTTTCGTTTCACTTCACAATTATGTGCTACTCTGTGTTGGTCTATCACATAAAATCTCAATAAAAAACTTTTAAGTTTGTGGTTGTAAGGTGGAAAAATGTGAAAAAGTTCAAGGGGTATGAATACTTTTTCAAGGCACTGTATCTGTATAGTCAAACACCGCTTTTGTGATTTTAATTCAAAACTGAGCCGCAGGACAAATCTAGTGACTTTTTCAGCACGTTAGTGATGGTCCTGAACTTGATACGGCTCACGTCACAGCCGCTGTTCTACAAGCTTCGAAAGAAAGCAGGGTCACCTGATGCACCACTAGCAGCTATGTTTACGTGCACATGTGTTTTACGGTCGGGATGAATTTCATTCTGATCGGCAATTCCGAACGTACCGTTTACATGAAAGCGATCGGATAGACGTGTGCCTGTTTGTGTCCCAAGCGTACAACTGGTGCAATAGATCGTGCACTTTCTTGCTGCACTGTCACCTCACAGCAAGAAGGTTCCGGGTTCGAACCTCACCGCCGATGGGGGCCTTTCTGCGTGGGTTTCCTCCGGGTGCTCCAGTTTCCCCCATAGTTCAACGACAAGTAGATTAGATACGGTAAAACACCCTTTTGTACAAGCCAGCGTAACTAGCTTAGTGCTGGTCCCAAGCCCGGATAAACTGGGGAGGGTTGAAAGAATGCCAACACACCTACTGGAAAAGTTTAAACCAGTGTTGTAGTCGAGTCACTAAACCTCGAGTCCGAGTCCCCAGTGTTCAAGTCCAACTCAAGTCACGAGTACTTAAAATTAGGGCACGAGTCAGACTCGAGTACTACAAGCCTGGTTTAAACTGACCACCCACTGCCATGATTAGTATGACGAAAGGCAAATTTAGAGAGAAAAAAAAAGTCATGACGTCGTTACTGCACGAAGGCACTCAGGTGCAACCAGAACGCAATCTGATCAAGCATTTACATGGTGAATATTTTCCTACCCAATTAAATATAGCTAGCATGACTGTGCTACACCTGCGGCCAATCACTGGCAACCACTGTTCCACAGCAGCCAATCACTGATCGCGAATATTTCTCCCGCCCTCTTGCCTCTTTGTTCTTCAGTTTTAAACTCTCTTCTCGGAGATAGTACAGTTTATCAGTTCTCAAAGCGAGGAAACGTTTTCCTTCGCAGCGACTCACGGTCACTGCTTCGTTTGATCTTGATAGAAAGTTTCGTATGCCGTAACTGCACGAAAGTTTTATTCGTAGTGCCGTGACTTAGTTCGTTATTCGAGAAATAAACAGGGTTCCCCCGGGGTTCTGAAAAATATTCTCCGCTTTTTTTCCCTTGAAAAATAAAGTTCAAGAAGTATTCTTCACTTTTTCTTAGTCTGTATTTTTTCTTCGTTACCGACTTATCAACGGGGACTTAATAGAGGTTTATACCAACCCAACTGGCACAATTCAAATATTTGTACAGATACAGCTCAGCCTCTCCGTTACAGGTAACGTTTGGGCTCTACTGAGGCTCTGTCCACACGGCAACGGATTCAGGTGAATCCGATAACATTTTTTGTCGTTTCGGCCTGGCGTCCACACGGCACCGGCGTTTTGGGTGCCCCAAAACGATATTTTTTGAGAACGGGTTCCAGAGTGGAAAAATCTGGCAACGGCGCCGTTGCGAAGTCGTCTGGATGAGTAGAACAGATTTGTTTACGATGACGTCACAACCACATGACTAGAACAAGCAGCACTCACTCATTCACGCCGGGTAGAAGAAGGGGTTTATGCGCATGCGTCCTACTTCTTCTATTGTTCGGTGTCTCCGATGGGACCGTCTTAGGGCCTCTGCATGCTCTTGCGACAAGGCTTTCGCAGATAGCTTTTCGCAGACAGTTGTAATTTATCGTCGAGCGGGGAGTAATAGGCGTGCGCGATGTTATTCACCGCCACAACGCAAGGGGGTGCGAAGTCGCGAAATCGCTAGGAGTAGTTGGTGGGTGTGGTTAGTGGAGTGTTTATCCTCCGGTTACTTATAATGACTAGAACTGGAGTCGTATAGATGTACGTACTTCCTCACTTCCTCAATCAACCGCTCTTCGTGCTGCTCCATCTTCACTCGTATTTTTAAAAATGGCGGTCGTGAAAACAAAACAAACCGGGAAAGTAGGGAAGCGGAAGTGCGTGTACAGCGGATGTAGAGTGGACCAATCAGAGCCCTCTTGTCTGCGAGGCTTCTGCAGTGGTCACAATTTTTGGGAGGTGCGCGCAGAGCGTCTGCGAAGGTGGGGGGGGGCTACGCAGACGCTGTCTGCGACGCCATCTGCGAGGACTGCGTTGTCAGCATAAATTGGCCTTTACAGCGCACGTAGTGGTGTGGCATGTGTATTGCATCGTTTTCAGCAAGCGTTGCGTTGCCATATGGACCTGATATTTTACTGATCCGTTGCCCATGTGGACGCGATATTTTTTTTACCTGCTAAAAAAAAAATCTCGTTGCCGTTGTCGTGTGGATGTAGCCTAAGAGAGACCTGATTTTGGGCTCCCCGTGCACCATCAAGCTCAAATAAACCTCTTTAGTTGGAGTTTCCTTAAGGATACTTTAGCAGGGAATTATTCTAAAGAGGTATTAGGACTCCCTTGAGCTTTTACTTCAGCACAAAACTTGATTTACATTTGAACAGAGTCGAGAAGAGTCTGGGAACAAACACTGAAGGAATCCGAATTTCCCGTCGATTCTGCAGCGATTCACTAATACCCCTTTTCCACCAAAGCAGTTCCAGAGCTGGTTCGGGGCCAGTCAGTGCGTTTACATGCACATAGAGAAAATCGAATTTCTGCCGTTGCTCGACTGAAATCGAAGTTCTAAATGGCATGGAAACACCTTAGCTCGGCTGAAATTGAACCGAACTGGATTTCTCATAATCGAGCTACACGACCTAGATTATGCGATTTTTGCCGAGCTACTTAGTGCATGTAAACCCTATCGAGCTACGGAGTCGAGCTACTTACTTCACAGCACTGCCCCTTCCGGAAGTGACGAGTGATGAGACCACAAGCGGGAAACACAACAGCCTCGGTCGGCATGACAACAGTAGTAGCGAGCAGCAGAAGAGGTCAGGAGGAACAAACGAAGAAGAGAAAATGGCGAGCAGAAACGTGTACTTCTGGAGCAATGAGGAGACAGAGTTCATGCTCATTCAGCTTAAGGAGTTGAATATATTAAAATTTCATGGACGGGAGAAAAACGCGCAATGGAGAACACGGAACTGGTAACTTTGTTTACACTCTTGAATAGCTCTTCTTCATGACGACAACCGGAAGTGTACCAACACGATGGGGCGTGTAGCGCCACCTGTGGCTCGGGTGCACAATGTACCTCACACAATAGCTCGATTTCCTTGTGTGCATGTAGGATTGGATTTCTCTGGCACCCCTGCTGGGACCCTTTGCTCGATTACCGACAAAATGTCAGTTACTCTGATTGGACAAGAGCAAGGACCCAAACCAATCAAATTGCACGTTTTATTTAGAAGCAAAGCTGTGCTCTATTCTGGTCGATCGCTTTCTCGCATCGATTTAACAATGTAAGTGTCATGGTTACGCGGTAAAAGCGCGTTTATAAATCAGGAAACATTGAAATAAAAAATGTTGCCGAATCGAACCGAAAATACAGCTACACTACCGTTCAAAAGTTTGGGGTCACTTTGAAATGTCCTTATTTTTGAAAGAAAAGCACTGTTCTTTTCAATGAAGATCACTTTAAACTAATCAGAAATCCACTCTATACATTGCTAATGTGGTAAATGACTATTCTAGCTGCAAATGTCTGGTTTTTGGTGCAATATCTCCATAGGTGTATAGAGGCCCATTTCCAGCAACTCTCACTCCAGTGTTCTAATGGTACAATGTGTTTGCTCATTGCCTCAGAAGGCTAATGGATGATTAGAAAACCCTTGTACAATCATGTTAGCACAGCTGAAAACAGTTGAGCTCTTTAGAGAAGCTATAAAACTGACCTTCTTTTGAGCAGATTGAGTTTCTGGAGCATCACATTTGTGGGGTCGATTAAATGCTCAAAATGGCCAGAAAAATGTCTTGACCAGGGGCGTGTTTAGCCTATTTTTGGGGGTGCTCAAGCACCCCCAAAAACGAGCTCCGCACCCCCTAGCTCAGCACCCTCAAAAACACTGCTTTTGGACGTAATTTTCAGAAATAAGTGCCCTTGCGCACTGCGCAATGAATGTGTGCGCGGGCGTGTGTGTGTTCTTGAATTCACCTGTTACGTGATCGTTCTATGAGCAGTAAAATACCTCTCCTCCTTGCGTCCCCTCTGATTGGGTTGCCTGTCCGCGCAAGTGCTTGCTACGACATGGTGGTTTTTTTTAACTGGAGTCCACACCGATGAGGAACTCGAAGTAGCACCTGAGTATTATTGGCATAGCGAGATGTGAAGGTACGGACTGGAGTTACAATTGTTAAACACAACACAACAATGTGCATAATGCAATATTGATGTTCCCTGGTCTATGAACAGAATGATAAAAATGACATTTATCATCCATATCGAGATACTTTGTGGTTGTAAATGTGTAGATATCATAGTTTATTGGGTCAGCTTCTGTTAAAACATTGCACAAGTCTAGTCTTGTCTAGTCTAGTCTTCTTGTCTAGTTAAGTCTAGTCTAAATGCGGAATAAACGTGGAAACACTCACTACGTTTACAAGCACATAGAGAGAATCGAATTTCTGCCGGTGCTCGACTGAAATCGAAGTTCAAAATGCCATGTATACACCTTAATTCGGCTGAAATTGAACCGAACTTGATTTCTCGGAATCGAGCTACACGACCTAGTTTATGCGATTTCTGCCGAGCTACTTTGTGCATGTATACCCTATCGAGCTAGTTGTCGAGCTACTTCCGGAAGTGACGAGTGACGAGACCACGAGCGGGAAACACAACAGCCTCGGTCGGCATGACAACAGTAGTAGCAAGCAGCAGAAGAGG
Source organism: Neoarius graeffei (assembly GCF_027579695.1). Taxonomy (NCBI): domain Eukaryota; kingdom Metazoa; phylum Chordata; class Actinopteri; order Siluriformes; family Ariidae; genus Neoarius; species Neoarius graeffei. Next base: position 39,840,145 of record NC_083590.1, on the reverse strand, counting down.
TCAGGAGGAACAAACGAAGAAGAGAAAATGGCGATGTAGAGCTCTCTGAAGTGTGGGTGGAGCACAGAGGACGGCAGGACAAAGCTTCTGGTACTAATAGGCTTTTTATTGTCAGACTTTTCAGTTTAACAGCCTACTTTTATTCTTGAGAGAAGCGCACACGCGCGCGCGCTGTGTTCTAGTCCCGGGATGAGCTGTCCCCTCTGCTCTCCCTCTGCCTCCTATAATAGGGCGCGGTTACTGGGAAGACACACAAACACAGGTTAATTACCGTCAGGTGAAGTGATTCTGCCACTCACCTTCCCTGGCTCCGCCCTCCTGTCACAGACCGGCGCTTGACCACGCCCCCACTGCCACAGGCAAGCAGAAACGTGCACTTCTGGAGCAATGAGGAGACAGAGTTCATGCTCATTCAGCTTAAGGAGTTGAATATATTAAAATTCATGGACGGGAGAAAAACGCGCAATGGAGAACACGGAACTGATAACTTTGTTTACACTCTTGAATAGCTCTTCATGACGACAACCGGAAGTGTACCAACACGATGGGGCGTGTAGCGCCACCTGTGGCTCGGGTGCACAATGCACCTCACACAATAGCCCGATTTCAGTTGTGTGCATGTAGGATTGGATTTCTCTGGCACCCCTGCTGGGACCTTCAGCTCGATTACCGACAGCAGCTCGATTTGGATGTGCATGTAAACGTAGTCACTGTTGTTCAAGCCAGGTGCCTCTGTCAGCTCTGGGGGCTAAGCACTCCCAAAGATCAGATGCTAGAATCGCCCCTGGTCTTGACTATATTTTCTATTCATTTTACAACTTATGGTGGGAAATAAAAGTGTGACTTTTAATGGCAAACACAAAACTGTCTGGGTGACCCCAAACTTTTGAACGGTCGTGTACATGGATTGATAATCAGTACGGCGGGTATGAACTCAATTTTCGGTGCACTGTGGTGAATCGTTGCAGCTCTAGAACTGAACGCCGAATGACACCGCGGTTGACATCATACCGTGAGTTCGATTAGAGCCATTTCGAGCTGTTGAAGAGACAAGTTGAAAAGGTAAGTCCAGTTTTCCTGGGGCTTGTATTTTTTTTTTTACGGAGATTGGCATCGATAGATTGGGGAAGTGAAATCTAACTTTACAAGGTAATAGTATTCAAAGGTTATGAGATCTTTAGGAGTGATTTTTGCACTGCTCTCCCCCCCACAATAACAACACATGCTCATTGTTTACACTCTGGCTTCCCGCCATCTCTTCACTGGGGTTTGTGGAGGGATTTCTAGAAAAGATGATGATGATGATGATGATGATGATAAATACATTAATCAGTGTGATGACTGCGAGTAATTTTCTCTTTGTCACTGACGGATTATATTCGTCAGTGATGAGCGCCAGCGGGAACCCTGAATAAACAATCTGTAGGGCTGTCAATCGATTTAAATATTTAATTGTGATTAATCGCGTTATCATCCGTAGTTAACTTGTGATTCAGTGCAAATTCATTGCACATGTTTAATCTCTTCAAGGTTTTATGGCGTGGGAGTGGACAAATATTTCCGCTTGATGCAAATCTATGTGGCCAGGTCAGGAAGGATAAGGCTGAACACAGCAAAAATTATTTTTGTGGGTATTTTATTCCCCCACCGCATTTACAACAATAAAGCAGCGTTAACTTTATAATTCGGAGGCTTTAGAACAATTCAGCGTGAACAAAACAATATTGCGTTTTCCTCGAGTTCTGTCCTTAACTTCCAGCCTCAAACTGTGCAATAAAATCAGCTAAATAAACTCCGTGATGTGGACTCTGGGGTCCGTGTACTTTTTCGTTCATTCATTATTCTATTTTGGAAGTCACATGAGAAATGAAAAAGGACTCGTTTATGAATTTTTACACTTGTGTATGACTTATGAAATGGAATCCAGAGCCATGTTTTGATGTATTTTTATGGCGTATTCACACCTACGTTGTTTGGTCCGGACCAAACGACCAAACGAACCAAATTTCCCTTGGTCCGGACCTTTTGGGTTGGTCTGAATACAAACCACCGAACTCTGGTCCGGACCAAACAAGCGGACCGAGACCGAGCTGCAAGGTCGGACTCGGTCCGGACCAAAGGAACCCTGGTGCGGATCTTTTGGAGGTGTGAAAGCAGACCGGACCTAATCCGACAGTTTTGCTTTTTTGTACCTCGGGAGCTTCCGTCGTTTGTCGAGCATTATGGGAAACAGAGTCTTGACACTCCACCGCAAAGTGCAAACACTGTTTCGGTTGTCAAGGGAACCTTACAACAGTCGTTCAGTCATTCAGACCAGTGGTAGGCTAGACTACAGAGTACAAAAAATGAGTAGGGGGCAAACGTGGGCCGAGGAAGAAACACACACCCTTGTGGATATATGGGCAGATGTCCACATATCTGAGCTTTTGGAGAGAACACACAAAAATGCTGACGTGTTTGCTGTATTCAGTGAGAAAATGAAGGAGAAGGGGTTCACGCGCTCCCCAGAACAATGTCGGCTAAAAGTGAAGAAACTCCGCCAGACCTACATTAAAATCAGGGACATTCTTTCAAAAAGTGGCGGTACTAGCGTCGCAAAAAAGAAATTCATCTATTACGATGACCTGGATACTATTCTGGGGTCAAAATATAATTGAGGCGTGGCTTTGTTGACAGATTTTGGTCCGCTTACTAAAATGCACAGTGTGAAAGCGAACCACACCAAAATGAAAAAAAATTAAAAAAACATTTGGTTCGGACCAAAGCAAGTGAACTATCGAACTATCCTGGTCTGAATACACCCTTAGAGTTTGGTCTGTAGTCACTGGATTTATCTAGATCTGTTACTATTAATAAGATTTAATTGACACGAAATGTGGTGAATATGAGAGAGAGAGAGAGAGAGAGAGAGAGAGAGAGATCTTTTCCAAAATGCTATAAATCCATTTTGATTGTTTTCAGAAAAATGACATTTATTTACCCAGACCCATACATTTTGCAAATATTTAATTTATCCTGTTATAATAGATAGTTGCTTCAGTCTGAACATTTTCAACAATAACTGACAAATCTAACAACATTATTGATTATAAAGCCAAAGTTTATGATATATTTTTTCAAAATGCTATAAATCCATTCATTTTTTTCTGTCTTTAAAACAAGAGAACATGCTGTATATCAGGAACTTATCATACAATGTATAATAAAATCAAATAAGTTATATAAACACAACATTCATTCATTTATGGCTAATCTTACATTTTAAGATCGTCCACCGCAGAAAACAACTAACTAAATAACAAACGGCCAGTTAGTTCAATTTTTAAATGCAATCCATTCAAAGTGCTGCCTTAAACAGCATGACAAAACCACTAATTAAATAACAGTCATCAGCCCGCCACCGGAATAGCGAATTTTCTTAGTTTGCTCTTGTTCATGGTTATCTTTATTTAAACGACGTCTTCTACCACCTGGTGTAGGTCTCACAGGTTCTTCAGAACCATCAAAAGTATTCACGACCACCATTTGCGAAAAAAGTTATTTGTGCTCAAGAAGCGACACAAGCAAACAGAACTCCTCGCTTCAGGGCGCCGCCATGCGGGATAGTGTAGAACGCTGACCGAACTCTGATTGGTCGAGAGGAAATGTCGCACTCGGCCAAAAAACAGGTGTAGCGCCTATCGCGTTTTGGAGAGAAACTACAATTTGCAGCGCATATAAACAAGGAAATATAGCGATTTGGCATGAAACATGAATGGAGCAGTGAATAGGCTCAGTACACAGCAGAATAGCACGACGAACTCTTTTTTTTTTTTAATTTGGCGTTTATTGCGTTTTGGAAAAGAGCGCCATTATATATAGGGAGGGAAAGTAATCTCATCGCCCCCTACTGGATGTGTTCCAACCTCTATGGCAAAATGAATGGGAATATCTTTTCAAAAAATTACATTTCGGGTTACACTTCAAAGTTAAGACAATGGCTTCCATACTGTATGTTGTGCATGTCGGGCAGCTCTATCGATCCTGGTGATCATACTTGATTTTTTTCCACCGATTTGAATTGTTTTGAATGGTTTTTAATAAGCTGATCAAAGACTACACGGACCCGACGTCGCGTATGTGACGTCACCGCAAGTCTAGCGCCTTCCCAAATCTGTAGCAGGTAGCGGCCGGCGAGTAGCCTACATCAGCATGCCGATTTGTATAGTGTGGTTGGCGGAGTATTTCTGTACCAATAAGAAATGGATCCTTCGTGGGGATAACCATTACAGATCAGGGCATGTAGTCAACTGCCGCTATTCACAGGGAGAGCCGTCAGCACTCGGAAGGGCCAAGCCTACTGCTGACGTAACATGAGCGACTCTGACGAGACAGTTTGGTTGTAGTCCGTTTCTGACAGGTTAGGCGCAATTTCGATCTTTTAAAAGACAGCAAAATTTCACCTGATACTTTCACAGTTAGTAGATAATCCCAATATATACAACATATTTTTGGGGGGTGTACAGGTTCCACGTCATAACTTCGTGGGATTTTTTTAAAAATCGGGTCTATGGGATTTTCAGTAGTATGGCTCTTGGCTTAGGAACGCTACCACTAGGATCGCTGTGTTTCACTTTCCCTCCCTACACACACACACACACACAATATGTGCATCAGTTGCCCTCACTTTCATAAAATCTGATGCATTTTTGTTCGGGTGTTCCTTTTCACCAATAAAGACATCCTGTAAAATTTTTTGACCATATTCAAAAGTCTAATGGCGGCACCATGAGGTTCATTTTTTGCCAAAAAACGCTTATTTTATGTTTCCGTGTAAGGTTTGAATCACAATGTTGGACTCCATTTATTGATTTCTTGTGAGCCAGAGATCATGTTAAGAACCTTTGCAAGGGATTGAGAAGCATTAATGTGATTCATAATACATTTGTATTGTTTAAAAGTAGTTGAACAATGATTCAATGAACAGCTAAAACTCAAACTGTGCTTGATAATATATTTAGAATATGGACTAAAAATGTGGATCTAAGATATTTGGTATACTCTATAAGGTGCCATAATGTTTCATGAAAAGTGATCAAAATTTTGTCATAAAAGTCATAAAATAGCAGCTTTTTCCATAACTCTGAGCTCCTGGTGCCACCATTAAACTTTTGAATTTTGTCAAAATATTTCACCCAGTGTGTTTTCTTACCAAAAGGAACATAAAAACAAAAATGCATCATGATCGGAGGAACTTTTCATTTTTAGGGGGCAACTATATATATATATATATATATATATATATATATATATATATATATATATAGGGGCGGCACGGTAGTGTAGTGGTTAGCACTGTCGCCTCACAGCAAGAAGGTCCGGGTTTGAGCCCCGTGGCCGGCGAGGGCCTTTCTGTGCGGAGTTTGCATGTTCTCCCCGTGTCCGCGTGAGTTTCCTCCGGGTGCTCCGGTTTCCCCCACAGTCCAAAGACATGCAGGTTAGGTTAACTGGTGACTCTAAATTGACCGTAGGTGTGAATGTGAGTGTGAATGGTTGTCTGTGTCTATGTGTCAGCCCTGTGATGACCCTGTAGAACAGGATAAAGCAGCTACAGATAATGAGATGAGATGTGTGTAGTAAGGGCGGGCAGGAGATTTTTATGTTGTCAGCAGGAGGTCGGGAGGATTTTCTAAACATTCCCTAAAGCGGGAGATCTAGAAAAGCACTCGGAGAGTGCAGACCTCCGCCAAGAATCCTTTAAAAAAAAAAAAAAAACGGGATCCAGAAGGTGATCCGGATCACCGCCAAAATTTAATGGATTGTTAATTGTGCCCAGTCACACCTCTGGAAAAAATTTCAGAGCAATCCATTCATTACTTTTTCCGTAATGTTGCTCACAGACAAACCAACCAACAAACAAAAATCAGCGCTACTGAAAACATAACCTACTTGGCGGAGGTAATAAAACCCGCCTTCGCGCCTACGGCGCTCAAACTTGTCTCCCTCCGAGCTACTTGCAGATGCCCCTTTTCCACCAAAGCAGTTCCAGAGGAAGAGGGGAAAAGGGAGAGAAAGGGAGGGGAAGAGAAGGAAAGAGGGAGAAAGTGGGGAGGGGGAGAACTGCCTCGCGCGTTTTATACGATTCGACTGAATAAATGCCACCAGAAATACAGACTGTACATTGACAACAAAAAGCACACACACGTTGTTTCATCCGCCATATTCTCGGAAGGAAGTTACTCGGTAACCACGGAAACATTTCGCGCACGCGCATTTCAACTTCCGTGAAAGAAAACCGCAAACATTTCTCGCTAGTGTGGACAGATGCACTAAACTGTACTGGTATACTTTGTATCGATACAGTTATACCACTTTCGTACCGGTATAAGTGTGAACACAGCCTAAGAGAGACCTGATTTTGGGTTCCCCGTGCACCATCAAGCTCAAATAAGCCTCTTTAGTTGGAGTTTCCTTAAGGATACTTTTGCAGGGAATTATTCTAAAGAGGTATTAGGACTCCCTTGAGCTTTTACTTCAGCACAAAACTTGATTTACATTTGAACAGAGTCGAGAAGAGTCTGGGAACAAACACTGAAGGAATCCGAATTTCCCGTTGATTCTGCAGCGATTCACTAATACCCCTTTTCCACCAAATCAGTTCCAGGGCTGGTTCGGGGACAGTGCTTAGTTTGGAACCGGGTTTTCTGTTTCCACTGACAAAGAACTGGCTCTGGGGCCAGAAAAACCGGTTCCAGGGTAGCACCAACTCTCTGCTGGGCCAGAGGAAAGAACCGTTTACATCAGCGGGGGGGGCAGAGTTATTAAGACCAACAACAACAATAATAAGACTGCGAAAGGTCGCCATTTTTAAGCAACAGGAAGCAGCAGCTGTACAAACGCGAAGACATCCATTATTATTATTATTGTTGTTGCTGCTGCTTCTTCTGTGTTGCTTTTGCTTCAATATTCGCGCCAAGGTTTATGCAAACGTAGCAACGTAACTGACGCATACAGCGATGTAATGACGTGGCTTCCCTTAGCACCGCGAGCTATGGAAAAGCAAACTGGTTCTCAGCTGGCTCGCAAGTTGAATGAGTTGTGAACCAGCACCAGCACTGGCCCCGAACCAGCCCTGGAACTGATTTGGTGGAAAAGGGGTAAGTGAGGCCGGGGCACAGATACGTTTTTTGAATTGGGGGGGACAAAGCTGCCAGCAAACCAACCCCAACCCCACCCCCAACATGTGTTGTCAACATGTGTTGACTTTCTAATTATGCCTGTGTGTTGCGTGAGCGGCAGTCAGTCAACAACTCTTCACAAAGTTTCCTTATGAAACAATATGCTCACTGAAATTATGACAGGGAACGCCAGATTAAACATTAAAACTGCCTTCTGAGCACTGTATCTACAGGCTACCACTGAAAGAAGGAGGCTACCAGAAAGGCATCTCTACTCCGTACGATTTTACTTTCACTACGACATTACTTTGAACAGACTATCAAAAAATTGCAAGGTGATATGATAAAGTAAGGCACAGTTTACTTACAGTCGTTGTTTTTTGAAAAAACGATGCAATCGTTTTCTGCCTTTTTGGTTTGGCACCCTTCATCATGCCGTGTTGGGGTCCTGAACTAGGAGCTGTCCCCGATATGCCTGTCAAACTTGTTGTGGGTAACCATAGCAACCAAGCTCGAGCTCGCAACCTGTGCAGTCTGCGCAGCTCAACCAACCGAATATCAGTCTTTGTTTTGTTTTATGCGAGTTGTTGCAACTATGTATACACTGCTGTGCACCTCAATAAACCGAATGGTAATTAGTCTTTTGATTTTTTCGTGAGGTTTGCCTTATGCAAAGAAAGACAGCATAGACGTTTTTTCCTCCCTATAAGTGGGGGGGACCGAACGAGGTGAATTTAAATCTGGGTGGGACGAATCCCCCCCGTCCCCCCCTCTATCTGCGCCCGTGAAGTGAGGGAGAATCTCCCTCTTTGCAATTTCCCAAGTTGGAGCCTCTGCTGTATGGAAGCAATTTTGTGCCAAAATGTTCATACAATACTTTTGAAATATCAAACGAAAACGACAAATCAAAATACAAAAAAAAGAACAAAAAGTCAATTTTTTTAGACTGGCAAACAAATTATTCGTGTAATCGTGCAAAATATCAGAAACCTTTTATTTTTGTTCCGCGTCTTTCTCTGTTTTGTTTGACGTAATTTATTTTGGTTGCGATTCCAGCTTTCTCGTTTGCGCTCCCTGACTTTTTGCTTGCAGTTTTGGCACAAACTTGACGTGTGGGTGGGCTGTCCAGGAATGCTTCCCATTGGCTAACTTGTGTTTGACTGACAGCTACCCTCAGCCATTCCCTACTCGGATTCTGGCGGACTGTTTGACGAGTGACCGATCCATTGATGGTAAACAAGGATCGAGTGGACTTCAGTGGCGACTATGATACTGAATTTACACTTAATTCAATATCATAGTCGCCACTGAAGTCCACTCGAGCCTTGTTTACCATCAATGGATCGGTCACTCGTCAAACAGTCCACCAGAATCCAAGTAGGGAATGGCTGAGCGTAGCTGTCAGTCAAACACAGGTTACCCAATGGGAATGCATTCCTGGACAGCCCACCCACACGGGAAGTTTGTGCCAAAACTGCAAGCAAAAAGTCCGGGAACGCAAACGAGAAAGCTGGAATCGCAACCAAAATAAGTTACGTCAAACAAAACCGAGAAAGACGCGGAACAAAAATAAAAGGTTTCTGATATTTTGCACGATTACACGAATAATTTGTTTGCCAGTCTAAAAAAAATTGACTTTTGTTCTTTTTTTGTATTTTGATTTGTCGTTTTCGTTTGATATTTCAAAAGTATTGTATGAAGCACAAAATTGCTTCCATACTGCTGTGACGTCAGCTAGGATGCACACGAGCCCGTGACGTCAGCTAGGATGCACACGAGCCCGTGACGTCAGCCAGCGACTCCAGCTTGCGTTAGCTAGAACACTTTCCCCTGAAAAGAGTTGGGAAGGCTGAGTATGGCAGGTGTATAAAGTTAGACGAGTTTCAGGCAGAACTATTAACTTGTCTGAATTCGTAGTAAAATCAGCTGGCACACCGAATAAAAGCAAATTTATTATCAAGTTTATAAGCGGAAAAGATACCGGACATGCAGTCTAAACAAGCTGGCGAGCTAACATGCTAACTTACCTGTGCTATCCAAGCAAAACTACTACCGTTATTTACTGTATAAATCACTATAACTTTCTCTTCTTGTTATACAACAATATCTAAGACGAACTTTATTGAGATATAGATAACTTTGTTCTTGGATAAGTTTGCAGTTCAGACGTGCCTGTTAGCCAGTTAGCTTAGCAAATAACCTTGGACTGGATGAGCAAGCAACAGGTTGCACTCAAGTCTCCGGGTTAGATTTATAACCTGGGTATTTCACTGCATGATATTAACCACATAACGTGTTTATTTTATTTAATTTTTTTAAGATGAAATGTCAATAATGTCTCCCCTGCAAGGAAATGAAACTTCTGAGTGTCCTACCTGCTCAGAGAAAGTGTTTGGGAGGCGAGTCTTCCATAAATTGAACAGCTTTAGTTTGGGTAGCTGGTGATGAGTCAGCAAACCTGTGAAAGAAACGTTTAAAGATCCACAAACTCCAGACATGAATCATGTTTATTGAGTAGAATAATAATCCCCCAGCAGACTGTACTGTACCTCCACTGCTTGCTTCTTACAGTCAGTGCGACAAAGGTTGCCAAATTATTGTAAACTCCTCCTTTGTTGTGCTGAAGATCACCTGGAGGATGTTGGACGGAAATGTACAGAGTGGATAAGTACAGTGGCCCGGAAGGACAAATCACAAAACATATTTACCAACTCAATAATCAGAATCAAGTTTACTGCCGGGTGGCACGGTGGTGTAGTGGTTAGCGCTGTCACCTCACAGCAAGAAGGTCCGGGTTCGAGCCCCGTGGCCAGCGAGGGCCTTTCTGTGTGGAGTTTGCATGTTCTCCCCGTGTCCGCGTGGGTTTCCTCCGGGTGCTCCGGTTTCCCCCACAGTCCAAAGACATGCAGGTTAGGTTAACTGGTGACTCTAAATTGACCGTAGGTGTGAATGTGAGTGTGAATGGTTGTCTGTGTCTATGTGTCAGCCCTGTGATGACCTGGCGACTTGTCCAGGGTGTACCCCGCCTTTCACCCGTAGTCAGCTGGGATAGGCTCCAGCTTGCCTGCGACCCTGTAGAAGGATAAAGCGGCTAGAGATAATGAGAATGAGAAGTTTACTGCCAAGTATGTTCTTATATACAATACAAGGGAGCTGCTTTGGTGGTTAGTGATTGAACAGTTCCATCCATCCATCACTTGTAACCACTTATCCTGTGCAGGGTCACAGGTAAGCTGGAGCCTATCCCAGCTGACTGTTGCCCCTTTTCCACCAAAGCAGTTCCAGGGCTGGTTCGGGGCCAGTGCTTAGTTTGGAACCGGTGTTCTGTAAAGTTATCCTACCTCTTGGATTTGTCCTACCAAGCCTACTGTGCATGCGCAGAACACATGACGTCATATCTTGGAAGTTGGACCGAGTTTTGTCCTACCGATCAGCTGGGCTGATAGAAAATCGGTGAGCATTTCACGCATTTGTAATGCGTAATGTAGGCATATTTGCAATTCAGAAACGTATAAAATACAGTATTTATAAACAAATGAAACGATGCCCCGTCATAACTTTGACTGCACAGTGCCCACTGCGTGACAGAATTAGCGAGTTCTCATACAGACCGTTTTATTATTCAAAACAAGTCATTACAAATTATTTGACTCGGCCGAAGACTCGACCAATACGCACAAAACATAAAAATCGGCAAATGCGTGAAATACTCACCGATTTTCTATCAGCCCAGCTGATCGCATGTGTTCTGCGCATGTGCAGTAGGCTTGGTAGGACAAATTCAAGAAGTAGGATAACTTTACAGAACACCGGGTTTTCTGTTTCCACTGACAAAGAACTGGCTCTGGGGCCAGAAAAACCGGTTCCAGGCTAGCACCAACTCTCTGCTGGGCCAGAGGAAAGAACCGCTTACGTCAGCGGGGGGGCGGAGTTATTAAAACCAACAACAATAACAAGACCGCGAAAGATCGCCATTTTTAAGCGACGAGAAGCAGCAGCTGTACAAACGCGAAGTCATCCATTATTATTATTATTGCTGTTGTTGTTGCTGCTGCTTCTTCTGTGTTGTTTTTGCTTCGATATTTGCGCCAAGGTTTATGCAAACGTAGCGACGTAACTGACGTATACAGCGACGTAACTGACGTATACAGCGATGTAATGACGTGGCTTCCCTTAGCACCACGAGCTATGGAAAAGCAAACTGGTTCTCAGCTGGCTCGCAAGTTGAACGAGTTGTGAACCAGCACCAGCTCCGAACCAGCCCTGGAACTGATTTGGTGGAAAAGGGGTATATGGGCGAGAGACGGGGTACACCCTGGACAAGTCGCCAGGCCATTGCAGGGCTGACACATAGAGACAAACAACAATATACACACGCACTCTCATTCACATCTACGGTCAAAAGCCCCCAAGCATACAGTGCTCAGCGTAAATGAGTACAGTACTTTGTATGGCCTCCATGATTTTTAATGACAGCACCAAGTCTTCTAGGCATGGAATGAACAAGTTGGCGACATTTTGCAACATCAATCTTTTTCCATTCTTCACCAATGACCTCTTTTAGTGACTGGATGCTGGATGGAGAGTGATGCTCAACTTGTCTCTTCAGAATTCCCCAAAGAAAATCATTTCTTTCCACTACAAAGGTGAAGGCTACAAGAAGATCAGCAAAGCTTTACTTATCAGTCAGAATACTGTAGCAAAAGTGGTACAAAAATTTAAGAAAGCTGGAACTGCAACCATCTCACAGAGACGTCCAGGTCGTCCACGGAAGTTAACACCTTGACAGGAGCGTCTTCTGATGAGAAGGGTTGAAGGAAATCGGCATGCAAGTTCACTGCAGTTATCTAAAGAAGTAGAAAGCCAAACTGGGGTGACTATTTCCCGTGACACAATACGGCGTACACTGCAGAGGAATGGAATGCATGGATGCCATCCACGAAAGAAGCCTCTCCTAAAGCCCAGGCACAAAAAAGCCTGCCTAGAGTTTGCCAGGGCTCATGCTGACAAAGATGAAGACTACTGGGACTCTATACTCTGGAGTGATGAGACCAAGATAAATGTTTTTGGAACTGATGGCTTCAAAACTGTATGGCGTCGCAAAGGTGAGGAATACAAAGAAAAATGCATGGTGCCTACAGTGAAACATGGTGGTGGCAGTGTCCTTATGTGGGGCTGCATGAGTGCTGCTGGTGTCGGGGAGCTGCATTTCACTGATGGCATCATGAATTCACAGACGTATTGCTCTATACTGAAAGAGAAGATGCTACCATCACTCCGTGCCCTTGGTCGTCATGCACTTTTCCAACATGACTAAGCACACATCTAAGGCCACTGTTGGATTTCTGAAGAAGAACAGGGTGAAAGTGATTCAGTGGCCAAGTATGTCTCCTGATCTGAACCCAATCGAACACCTATGGGGAATTCTGAAGAGACAAGTTGAGCATCACTCTCCATCCAGCATCCAGTCACTAAGAGAGGTCATTGTTCATCTCATTATCTGTAGCTGCTTTATCCTGTTCTACAGGGTCGCAGGCAAGCTGGAGCCTATCCCAGCTGACTACAGGCGAAAGGCGGGGTACACCCTGGACAAGTCGCCAGGTCATCACAGGGCTGACACATAGACACAGACAACCATTCACACTCACATTCACACCTACGGTCAATTTAGAGTCACCAGTTAACCTAACCTGCATGTCTTTGGACTGTGGGGGAAACCGGAGCACCCAGAGGAAACCCACGCGGACACGGGGAGAACATGCAAACTCCGCACAGAAAGGCCCTCGCCGGCCACGGGGCTCGAACCCGGACCTTCTTGCTGTGAGGCGACAGCACTAACCACTACACCACCGTGCCACCCAGGTCATTGTTGAAGAATGGAAAAAGATTGTTGCAAAATGTCGCCAACTTGTTCATTCCATGCCTAGAAGACTTGGTGCTGTCATTAAAAATCATGGAGGCCGTACAAAGTACTAGATGTAGTAGTTTTTGTTGTGGGGTGTACTCATTTTTGCACCACCCTAATTTGAGTAAAACTGAAAAATGTGTAATCTAAGTTATATTATTAACCTTACTTTCATGTCATAAGTTAAACAGATGTTATATTAAACTTTGTCTTGTCAACATTTTGGAAATTTATTGTGTTCATTGAGATATTGTTTAAAATGTTACTTTTCAAAGGGGGTGCACTCATTTACGCTCAGCACTGTAACTACGTCATCACTTGTTTACCACAATGCATTATGGGGGATAGCTGGGGTCGGTAGCTGTGTGACATAGCAGATGTTAGATAAATTTTACGTGAGAGGAACAATTTTGCCGTGGAAGACAATGAAATTGTCGAATCTCATTTGCACACCGTAGTACTCTCAGCGGCGGCATGGTGGTGTAGTGGTTCTCACTGTCACCTCACAGCAAGAAGGTTCTGTGCCTTTCTGTGTGGAGTTTGCATGTTGTCTGTGTGGGTTTCCTCCCACAGTCCAAAGATATGCAGGTTAGGTTAATTAGTGGCTCTAAATTGACTGAGTGTGAATGGTTGTTTGTGTGTCAGCCCTGCGATGAGCTGGTGACTTGTCCAGGGTGTACCTTGCCTCTCGCCCATGGTCAGCTGGGATAGGCTCCAGCTTGCCCGCACGGGATAAGCGGTTACAGATAAAACGAGCAAACTGTTCATGATGGATTGATTCATGGAATCTCATCTCATCTCATTATCTCTAGCCGCTTTATCCTGTTCTACAGGGTCGCAGGCAAGCTGGAGCCTATCCCAGCTGACTATGGGCGAAAGGCGGGGTACACCCTGGACAAGTCGCCAGATCATCACAGGGCTGACACATAGACACAGACAACCATTCACACTCACATTCACACCTACGGTCAATTTAGAGTCACCAGTTAACCTAACCTGCATGTCTTTGGACTGTGGGGGAAACCGGAGCACCCGGAGGAAACCCACGCGGACACGGGGAGAACATGCAAACTCCGCACAGAAAGGCCCTCGCCGGCCACGGGGCTCGAACCCGGACCTTCTTGCTGTGAGGCGACAGCGCTAACCACTACACCACCGTGCCGCCCTATGAAGCCTATCCTATAGGCCTATATCACGAAAAAATTATTTTGACCTTTTTGGTGACCTTGACCGGATGACCCCCAAAATGTTGGAAGTTCTATTTGAGACCAATGCCCATCTATCCTGAAAGTTTCATGAAGATTGATCCAGCCGTTTTCCCGTAACATCATTAACAAAAAAAAAAAAACGAAAGAAAGAAAAAGAAAGAGAAACCCGACCGAAAACAATACCTCGCCCCCCGGTGCACTCTGTCCCTGCCGAGGTAAAAACCCAACCACAAATCAGAAAGCACAGCGACGTTAACTTTTACCAGAAATATTAAGAACGTGCTATCAACAAGGATCGTCACTGATTGGACAAACGCACTGTCCGTCTTTTTAACCAGAAGGAAATGCACCACGTGCCATTTGGTCCCAGGCCTCGCAAACAGTAAAGCAATCAGGATGCAAGAAGGAGGAATACTGACAAAGAAGTCATAGGCTACTCTTTGATATTGAGATGTATTGCCCTAATTGTGGGAAGAAGGTCGTAGAACACATCTTCCTTAACTTCTTTGTCAATATTCCTTCTTCCTGTGTCTTGGTGGCACATTTCCTTCCAGTTAAAAAGATGGACTTGTGCATTTGTCTAATCAGCAGTGATCCTTGTCGATAGCATGTTCCTACTATTTCCAGTAGAAATTAATATTGTCGTGTTTTCTGCTTTGTGGTTGTGTTTTTGGTTTTGTTGTGTTATTTGTTGTTGTGATTTGCCCTTCAGAGCCACCATAAATAAGAGCATGTTTTAAACCTATACAACTACTTTAAAAGGTATAGGCTAAAATAGGACTTACTTACAAACTGTTGAAAAAGTTAATGCTGACTAAAACAGGAAGGTGTCAGCATTAACTTTTTCAGCAGTTTGTGCTACAGGAGCTCTTCAGTGGGATTGGACCATATGGGCTAGCCTTTGTGCCCCATGTGAATCAGTGAGTCTTGGACACCCATGACCCTGTCACCGGTTCACCGGTTGTCCTTTGGATCCCTGGACCATTTTTGTTCAGTACTAACCACTGCATACCAGGAACATCCCACAAGATGTGCTATTTTGGAGATGCTCAGACCCAGTCATCTAGCCATCACAATCTGGCCCTTGTCAAAGTCGCTCAGATCCTTATGCTTGCCCATTTTTCCTGCTTCCAACACATCAACTGACTGTTCTCTTGCTGCCTAATATATCCCACCCCTTGAAAGGTGCCACTGTAATGAGATAATCAATGTTATCCATTTCACCTGTCAATGTTATGGCTGATCAGTGTATAAGTAATGACAAACCACATTTAGTGCTTGAGTCATGGCCACCATCTGGTGGATTTTTTTTGTACTACTTCTTTTTCTCCCCTACCAAAAAGTTTTACACCTTAATGGTATCTTGTCTTCCAGTTTATCAACCAAGCCCCCAATGTATTAGGACATTTTTTAAAAATTATTTCCACCTCGTCTAAGCTTTGTAGCCACTGAAATAAAACAAAATACACCAACATGTGATACATTTCAAAATGGTGACTGTTTACATTCATCCATTGTCCATACCATGTATCGTACTGCAGGTTGAGGGTGAGCTGGATCCAATCCCAGCTGACTTCAGGTGAGAGAGAGGGTACACCTGGACAGGTCGCCAATCTATCGCAGGGCTAACACAGAGACGAACAATCCGGTTGACTGATTTTGCATGTCTCTGGACTGTGGGAGGAAACCCGAACAGCCTGAGGCACATGCACACTCCAGACAGAAAGGCCAAGGTCACCTGGCAGGTTCAAACCCAGAACCTGCTTGCTGTGAGGCAACAGTGCTAACCACTGCACCACCCGACTACCTACATGTGAAGTTAACATGTTTATATTTAAACAACATCACACACACAGCTATATCCTACAGCTCCATCCATCCATTATCTGTAACCGCTTATCCTGTTCTACAGGGTCGCAGGCAAGCTGGAGCCTATCCCAGCTGACTATGGACGAGAGGCAGGGTACACCCTGGACAAGTCGCCGGACTGACACAGAGACAAGCAACCATTCACACTCACATTTACGGTCAATTTAGAGTCACCAGTTAACCTAACCTGCATGTGTTTGGACTGTGGGGGAAACCGGAGCACCCGGAGGAAACCCACGCAGACACGGGGAGAAAATGTAAACTCCACACAGAAAGGCCCTCGCCGGCCACTGGGCTCAAACCCAGAACCTTCTTGTTGTGAGGCAACAGTGCTAACCACTACACCACCGTGCCACTGTTCTTGTACAGCTAAAGTCAACATATTCAGTATAACCGCACTGTTGCTTGTGCAATATTGTTTTCCCTCATAAACAAGTTCTATAAACAGCAAGTTAATATCTAGGAAGTGACATTTCAGACACAATATGGCTCAATGTTTTGTTTATTTTTTGTTCCACAAGTGGAAATAGATCCTGAAACCTCCACACACTCACTTTATAGCCCGTTGGCTGGCTGGCTGGCTAGCTAGCTAGCTCACATTGATTTGTTTGTTCTTGTGAGAGGTGCTTCCGGTAAAATTGGTGTCCCTTCTTCAGTTTAATCTTCATCTGGCAAGCTTTTACATTTGAAGTTAAAAGTTATATTCTTGAAAATTATCATACGCCATGTCTGCTGCTGCTGCTGCTGATAATTTTACTGTTGTAACCATCTTGAAGATAGACAAGTGGAGTGATACACACAGTGAAACATCCCAGTGTAGTTATTAGTGTTGGAGTACTTGAACCTGGTCTTGGTTTCGAGACCACTTGTTGAAGGCCTTGGTCTCATCAGTTTTAGTTTCCTGGCAGAGGCAGCCAGATTTTGATTTAAAATGTCCTGGAATTTCATGGAGTCCATGATGCTATGTACCCTAACAAGGTTTCTAGGGCCTTTGGAGGAAAAACAGCCACCAAACATCACAGAACTTCCACCATATTTTACACTTGGAATAGGGTTATTTTCATGATAGCCATCCTTCTTTTTACACCAAATCTACCTTGAGTGTTTATTGCCAAAACGATCTATTTTTGTTCCATCAGACCAGTGAACACAGCTCCAGTCAATGTTGTACAACCCCGATTCCAAAAAACTTGGGACAAAGTACAAATTGTAAATAAAAACGGAATGCAATAATTTACAAATCTCAAAAACTGATATTGTATTCACAATAGAACATAGACAACATGTCAAATGTCGAAAGTGAGACATTTTGAAATTTCATGCCAAATATTGGCTCATTTGAAATTTCATGACAGCAACACATCTCAAAAAAGTTGGGACAGGGGCAATAAGAGGCTGGAAAAGTTAAAGGTACAAAAAAGGAACAGCTGGAGGATCAAATTGCAACTCATTAGGTCAATTGGCAATAGGTCATTAACATGACTGGGTATAAAAAGAGCATCTTGGAGTGGCAGCGGCTCTCAGAAGTAAAGATGGGAAGAGGATCACCAATCCCCCTAATTCTGCGCCGACAAATAGTGGAGCAATATCAGAAAGGAGTTTGACAGTGTAAAATTGCAAAGAGTTTGAACATATCATCATCTGCAGTGCATAATATCATCAAAAGATTCAGAGAATCTGGAAGAATCTCTGTGAGTAAGGGTCAAGGCCGGAAAACTATACTGGGTGCCCGTGATCTTCGGGCCGTTAGACAGCACTGTATCACATACAGGCATGCTTCTGTATTGGAAATCACAAAATGGGCTCAGGAATATTTCCAGAGAACATTATCTGTGAACACAATTCACCGTGCCATCCGCCGTTGCCAGCTAAAACTCTATAGTTCAAAGAAGAAGCCGTATCTAAACATGATCCAGAAGCGCAGACGTCTTTTCTGGGCTAAGGCTCATTTAAAATGGACTGTGGCAAAGTGGAAAACTGTTCTGTGGTCAGACAAATCAATATTTGAAGTTCTTTATGGAAATCAGGGACACCGTGTCATTCGGACTAAAGAGGAGAAGGACGACCCAAGTTGTCATCAGCGCTCAGTTCAGAAGCCTGCATCTCTGATGGTATGGGGTTGCATTAGTGCGTGTGGCATGGGCAGCTTACACATCTGGAAAGACACCATCAATGCTGAAAGGTATATCCAGGTTCTAGAGCAACATATGCTCCCATCCAGACGACGTCTCTTTCAGGGAAGACCTTGCATTTTCCAACATGACAATGCCAAACCACATACTGCATCAATTACAGAATCATGGCTGCGTAGAAGAAGGGTCCGGGTACTGAACTGGCCAGCCTGCAGTCCAGATCTTTCACCCATAGAAAACATTTGGCGCATCATAAAACGGAAGATACGACAAAAAAGACCTAAGACAGTTGAGCAACTAGAATCCTACATTAGACAAGAATGGGTTAACATTCCTATCCCTAAACTTGAGCAACTTGTCTCCTCAGTCCCCAGACGTTTACTGACTGTTGTAAAGAGAAAAGGGGATGTCTCACAGTGGTAAACATGGCCTTGTCCCAACTTTTTTGAGATGTGTTGTTGTCATGAAATTTAAAATCACCTAATTTTTCTCTTTAAATGATACATTTTCTCAGTTTAAACATTTGATATGTCATCTATGTTCTATTCTGAATAAAATATGGAATTTTGAAACTTCCACATCACTGCATTCCATTTTTATTTACAATGTGTACTTTGTCCCAACTTTTTGGAATCGGGGTTGTAGTAACATTTTGTAAACTTCAGGTGCTTACGTTTGTGGTTAACTGACAAAAAATGCTTTTTTCTGGCATATCCTCCATATAAACTGTTGGCATGGAGGTGGCATCTGATGGTGGTTTTGGAGACTTGGAAACTCCAAGATTTTACTTTTTCTTGTAATTCACCAACAGTGATCCTTGGGGATTTTTTTTTTTTTGCCTCTTACCCTCCTCCTCACTGTATTCAGGGGCAAAATAAACTTGAGTCCTCTTCCAGGCAAGTTTGTAACAGTTCCAGTTGGTGTCCACTTCTTTATTATTGCCCTAACAATAGAAATGGGCATTTTCATGTGTATAGCTATTTTTATAACCATTCCCTGACTTATTTCCTGACACACTTCTCTCTCATTTGGTTTGTGTGTTTTCTTATCTTTCCCATGCTGATGTTGAGGGATTTTGGCCTCTGTGTCCCCTCATATTCGTCCCCCAGTTAATCAGGAAGTCATGGATTACAGCTTGAAAGTTCCTACACACTGCAACCAACTCAAACAATTTAATCGGGAAACATGCTTCAGTTACACTGTGTTCACTAGAATTTCCAAGGGTGCCAAAAATAGTGGTACATGTGTTTTTGTTGAAAATAATTATTTCTTGATGAGGGATTTGTTTTTCTTTGAATAAATTTCTTTCAATTAAAGGTTGAAGTTTTTCAGTATGAGATGAAGCGACTTCACCAAAAAGTGATTTTTTTTTCCCTAACCCTTTTTACTAATCTTTACAAGGGGTGCCAATAATTGTGAAGGGCACTGTAAACCCCATTTGAAAAGAGATGTGTGACATGTCATTTTGGATAGTGTGCTTGGTAATTTGAGGCATGTTTTCATTGGTTTACGCCTTTTACTTTCATGATGGATTGATTCATGGAATCTCATCTCATCTCATTATCTCTAGCCGCTTTATCCTGTTCTACAGGGTCGCAGGCAAGCTGGAGCCTATCCCAGCTGACTACGGGCGAAAGGCGGGGTACACCCTGGACAAGTCGCCAGGTCATCACAGGGCTGACACATAGACACAGACAACCATTCACACTCACATTCACACCTACGATCAATTTAGAGTCACCAGTTAACCTAACCTGCATGTCTTTGGACTGTGGGGGAAACCGGAGCACCCGGAGGAAACCCACGCGAACACGGGGAGAACATGCAAACTCCGCACAGAAAGGCCCTCGTCGGCCACTGGTCTCGAACCCGGACCTTCTTGCTGTGAGGTGACAGCGCTAACCACTACACCACCGTGCTGCCCTATTCATGGAATCAAGAAATCTAATTTTTTTGTGACAGGGTTTATAAAATCTTCAATATTTTCCATATTCACAAGTCATTATGAAGGAATTAAATAAAGATCTCAGTGAAAAAAAAACAACTCTAAGTAAGCACCATTGTATGTTTCTTGCAGTGATGATGTCTGATGTTTGTCCTTTGCAGTTAAAGATGACCATGACTTCAATTTGGTGGGTGGCAGCTGTGGGTCCAGGAGGTGACTGTTGAGAGCCGGGCTTTGAAGGTACACCCACATGTCAGGCACACGTGGGTAGGTGCTGTAGTGGGGATGGCGATAGTTCAAGCCTTCTGCACAGCTTATAAGAAGAAACCTTTATTTGTCACATGCAAACTTCAAGCACAGTGAGATTCATCCTCTGCATTTAATCCATCTGAAGCAGTGAACACATGCATGCACACACACATACCCAGAGCAGTGGGCAGCCGCACTACAGCACCTGGGGAGCAGTTAGGGGTTAGGTACCTTGCCCAAGGCCGCCCCATGTTAACCTAACCTGCATGTCTTTGGACTGTGGAGGAAACCCACACAGACACGGTGAGAACATGTAAACTCCACACAGAAAGGCCCCCACTGGCCGCTGGACTCGAACCCAGAACCTTCTTGCTGTGAGGTGACAGTGCTAACCACTACACCACCATGCCGCCCTTGTTTCTTCTGGGCCTTGGCGATGCATTTCATATATTGTGGGAGCATAAGCATTAATAAATGTTGCGTTCTTCTTGCCTCCAAGTGGGAGCTGAAGTGTCATTAGGCGATCATTGATGCTCTCCGGGAGTTTGGTAAGTGTCTGGGTGGCGAGGTGGGACTTTACAGCAAATCCAATGCCTGCCTCTCAGCAGTCAGTGCTGCAACGACTACTCCAGAAGACGGTATAACCAGCATCACATTCCATGAGCTGGCCCTTGTCCGCTAGATGTGTTTCACTGAGGGCAGCTACTTCCATACTGTAGCGAGCTACAACCCCGATTCCAAAAAAGTTGGGACAAAGTACAAATTGTAAATAAAAACGGAATGCAATGATGTAGAAGTTTCAAAATTCCATATTTTATTCAGAATAGAACATAGATGACATATCAAATGTTTAAACTGAGAAAATGTATCATTTAAAGAGAAAAATTAGGTGATTTTAAATTTCATGACAACAACACATCTCAAAAAAGTTGGGACAAGGCCATGTTTACCACTGTGAGACATCCCCTTTTCTCTTTACAACAGTCAGTAAACGTCTGGGGACTGAGGAGACAAGTTGCTCAAGTTTAGGGATAGGAATGTTAACCCATTCTTGTCTAATGTAGGATTCTAGTTGCTCAACTGTCTTAGGTCTTTTTTGTCGTATCTTCCGTTTTATGATGCGCCAAATGTTTTCTATGGGTGAAAGATCTGGACTGCAGGCTGGCCAGTTCAGTACCCAGACCCTTCTTCTACACAGCCATGATGCTGTAACTGATGCAGTATGTGGTTTGGCATTGTCATGTTGGAAAATGCAAGATCTTCCCTGGAAGAGACGTCATCTGGATGGGAGCATATGTTGCTCTAGAACCTGGATATACCTTTCAGCATTGATGGTGTCTTTCCAGATGTGTAAGCTGCCCATGCCACACGCACTAATGCAACCCCATACCATCAGAGATGCAGGCTTCTGAACTGAGCACTGATAACAACTTGGGTCGTCCTTCTCCTCTTTAGTCCGAATGACACGGCGTCCCTGATTTCCATAAAGAACTTCAAATTTTGATTCGTCTGACCACAGAACAGTTTTCCACTTTGCCACAGTCCATTTTAAATGAGCCTTGGCCCAGAGAAGACGTCTACGCTTCTGGATCATGTTTAGATACGGCTTCTTCTTTGAACTATAGAGTTTTAGCTGGCAACGGCGGATGGCACGGTGAATTGTGTTCACAGATAATGTTCTCTGGAAATAGTCCTGAGCCCATTTTGTGATTTCCAATACAGAAGCATGCCTGTATGTGATGCAGTGCCGTCTAAGGGCTCGAAGATCACGGGCACCCGGTATGGTTTTCCAGCCTTGACCCTTACGCACAGAGATTCTTCCAGATTCTCTGAATCTTTTGATGATATTATGCACTGTAGATGACGATATGTTCAAACTCTTTGCAATTTTACACTGTCGAACTCCTTTCTGATATTGCTCCACTATTTGTCGGCACAGAATTAGGGGGATTGGTGATCCTCTTCCCATCTTTACTTCTGAGAGCCGCTGCCACTCCAAGATGCTCTTTTTATACCCAGTCATGTTAATGACCTATTGCCAATTGACCTAATGAGTTGCAATTTGGTCCTCCTGTTCCTTTTTTGTACCTTTAACTTTTCCAGCCTCTTATTGCCCCTGTCCCAACTTTTTTGAGATGTGTTGCTGTCATGAAATTTCAAATGAGCCAATATTTGGCATGAAATTTCAAAATGTCTCACTTTCGACATTTGATATGTTGTCTATGTTCTATTGTGAATACAATATCAGTTTTTGAGATTTGTAAATTCTTGCATTCCATTTTTATTTACAATTTGTACTTTGTCCCAACTTTTTTGGAATCGGGGTTGTAGTTCCCTGGCGACTAGTGCAGTTTTTCTCTCCAGCCTGTCTGCTTTGATGTTATCCAGTAGAGTGTGCACATTCCACGTGCCAATGTTGAGTACCTTCACTATCTTTTTTGTTGTATTTTGACTGCTGACTGGGATCCCCACCAGCTGTGGTGTTCTGGCCAGGGTGAGGTGAAGCAGGCTATGTTTGGGGCACCTTTTCTAGCACCTTCCTCCATGGAGGTGAGCAGAGCAACTCCTAACCAGGGTTGCTCAGACACCCAGGGGGCTGCCAAACTCTGCTGCTGCTTTGTTCCAGCAGAGAGCGACCTTATGCCCTGGGCTGCCTGTGTGCAAGTTCGTGACTACAGCTTCCAGTGTTTCTGCACCTGCTGCTTCACCACTTGCTCATTGCAACAGGACTTGACATTTGAATTTGAAGTCATGACTTGCGCATGACTTGAATTAGACTGAGGGAGAGTTGCACAGCCATCAGCCTCACTCTCTCACCCTGACCTAACTGTGTCCAGGACCAAGACAGAATCAAGATGGCTGGAGCTCGGTCGGGATGCAGTGAATGGCCAACAATGTTCTACGTGTTGCATTGTGCCCTGATTGTGCTCCACAAATGCTTTGCTGGGTCTGTCTTCATGCTTGTTGAACCACCAGGTGGTGGTCTCCTCCGCGCAGCCTGCCAAGTCCAGTCTTTGGTTGTAACCCTGACCAGGAGGAGCAAAGGGTTGCTAGTGCTTGCTCAAGACACCACCCCAGGCTAGTGGAGGGAAGGAGATGCCTTACTCCTCCATTCGATGGCGGTCAAGTACAGCACATGCCCACTGCCCTAATTTCAGTAGCAGCATAATGTCTAATTTGAATGTCTAAAATTGTACAAAGACAGTACACCAAGTAAAAAAATTGCTGCAAAATAAGCAGTAGGCCTAAATCATTGTCTATATTTCCTAGTCTACCTTATTCCTGGTTGCTTCTTAAGATGCTTTATAAAAACACCATTCAAGCACACATTCATGTGAGAAAAAATAAGTACATCCCATGGAAACTGTAGACTTTTCTCAAAATATTTAAACAAGCAAACATTTCACCCTTTTGATACAGTGCCTACAGATAAAGATGATGTACCTGAAAAAAAAACCAAGGAAAATTAGATTTTTTTTCAATCATTTCTTCAGCAAAAATATCATTAGATGTAATATTCTTCTGTGGAGAAAGTAAGCACACCCTTGGCTTCAGAAGCTAGTCCTGCCCACTTTAACAAAAATAACTTCTTGCTGGTGTTTTGCATAATTGTCCACTAGTCTCTGACATGTGTTTGCTGAAATTTTTTGACCACCCTTCCATGCAAAATTCCTTCAGTTGCAAGCTGTGAAAGGGTTTTCTTGTGTGTACTGCCCTTTTCAAATCTCCCCACAACATTTCAATGGGGTTCAAATCAAGGCTTTACAGTGCCTTGAAAAAGTATTCATACCCGTTGAACTTTTTCACATTTTTCCACCTTACAACCACAAACTTAAAAGTTTTTTATTGAGATTTTATGTGATAGACCAACACAGAATAGCACATAATTGTGAAGTGAAACGAAAATGATAAATGGTCTTCAAAATTTTAAACAAATAAAAATCTGAAAAATGTGGTGTGCATTAGTATTCAGCCCCCCTGCGTCAATACTTTGTAGAGCCACCTTTTGCTGCAATTACAGCTGCAAGTCTTTTGTGGTATGTCTCTACCAGCTTTGCACATCTAGACACTGAAATTTTTGCCCATTCTTCTTTGCAAAATAGCTCAAGCTCAGCCAGATTGGATGGAGAGCATCTGTGAACAGCAATTTTCAAGTCTTGCCACAGATGCTCAATGGGATCTAGGTCTGGACTTTGACTGGGCCATTCTAACACATGGATATTCTTTGATCTAAACCATTCCATTGTAGCTCTGGCTGTATGTTTAGGGTCATTGTCTTGCTGGAAGGTGAATCTCCTTCCCAGTCTCAAGTCTTTTGCAGCCTCCAACAGGTTTTCTTCCAGGATTGCCCTGTATTTAGCTCCATCCATCTTCCCATCAACTCTGACCAGCTCCCCTGTCCCTGCTGAAGAAAAGCATCCCCATAGCATGATGCTGCCACCACCATGTTTCACAGTGGGGATGGTGTGTGCAGGGTGATAAGCAGTTTTAGTTTTCCGCCACACATAGCGCTTTGCATTTAGGCCAAAAAGTTCAACTTTGGCCTCATCTGACCAAAGCACCTTCTTCCACATGTTTGCTGTGTCCCCTACATGGCTTCTGGCAAACTGCAAACGGGACTTCTTATGCCTGTCTTTCAACAATGGCTTTCTTCTTGCCACTCTTCCAAAAAGGCCAGATTTGTGGAGTGTACGACTTATAGTTGTCCTGTGCACAGATTCTCCCACCTGAGCTGTGGATTTCTGCAGCTCCTCCAGAGTGATCATGGGCCTCTTGGCTGCTTCTCTGACCAGTGCTCTCCTTGCTCGCTCTGTCAGTTTAGGTGGACGGCCATGTCTTGGTAGGTTTGCAGTTGTGCCATACTTTTTCCATTTTTGAAAGATGGATTGAACAGTGCTTCTTGAGATGTTCAGAGCTTGGGATATTTTTTTATAACCTAACCCTGCTTTAAACTTCTCCAGAACTTTATCCCTGACCTGTCTGGTGAGTTCTTTGGTCTTCAGGATGCTGTTTGTTCTTCAGTGTTCTCTAACAAACCACTGAGGCCTTCACAGAACAAGTGTATTTATACTGAGAGTAAATTACACACAGTAGGACTCTATTAACTAATTAGATGACTTCTGAAGGCAATTGATTGCACTGGATTGTATTTAGAGGTATCAGAGTACAGGGGGCTGAATACTAATGCACACCACATTTTTCAGATTTTTATTTGTTTAAAATTTTGAAGACCATTTATCATTTTCGTTTCACTTCACAATTATGTGCTACTCTGTGTTGGTCTATCACATAAAATCTCAATAAAAAACTTTTAAGTTTGTGGTTGTAAGGTGGAAAAATGTGAAAAAGTTCAAGGGGTATGAATACTTTTTCAAGGCACTGTAATTAGGCCATTCCATAACTCTCCATTCTTCTTTTTGAGCATTTCTTCTCATTGGTGGATTTGAGAGTTTGCTCAGGATCATTATCTTGTTGGAAGGTCCACCTCCGGTTCAACTTCAACTTTTGAACAGATGACCTCACATTATCTTCAAGCACTCTTTGATATGATTCAGAATGCATAGTTGAATCAATGAATGCAAGCTTCTCTGAGGCAGTGATGCAAACCCAAACCATAACATTTCCACCACCATGCTTCACAGATGGTCTGAGGTTCTTCTTTTGAAAAGCTGTCTTTGTTCTGCGCCACATGTGTGTTCTTACTATGACCAAACAACTCTATTTTTGATTTGTCTGTCCAGAGCATGTTATTCCAAAAGGCCTGGTCTTTGTCTGTATGTTCACTGGTAAACTGTAGTCTTGCTTTAACATTCCTCTTGGACAGCAAAAGCTTTTTCCTGGCACGCCTGCCATGCAGGTCAAATTTGTCCAATCTCTTTCTGATTGTAGATGTATGCACTTTCAAACCAACAGTTGCAAGAGTTACCTGCACATCCAGTGGTGGCATTTTGGGGTTCCTGGAGACTTCTTTTAGCATCAAACGATCTGCTCTTGGACTGAATTTGCTGGGGCGGCCAGTCCTGGATAAATTGGCAGTGGTTTGAAAACCACATCACTTGTGCATGATTTTCCTTCCAGTGGAATGAATTATTTCTAATCATATAGAGATCTTTTTAAAGCCCTTACCAGATTCATAGGCATGAACAACCTTTTTTCTGAGGTTGTTAGAGAGCTCTTTAGATCTTGGCATGATGACACCACACACTTCAATAGCAAAGAGAACACCAGACACTGTATGTCAGGTTCTACCTGCACCTCCACCTGCAGGAAGTTCGAATCAATGGCACCTAATCTGGAACACCTGATTCTAATTTTATGGACTTGAAAGTGTGATAAATGTAAGGGTGTCCTTACTTTTTTTTTGACTGATATTTCTCATCTCATCTCATTATCTCTAGCCGTTTTATCCTGTCTTACAGGGTCGCAGGCAAGCTGGAGCCTATCCCAGCTGACTATGGGCGAAAGGCGGGGTACACCCTGGACAAGTCGCCAGGTCATCACAGGGCTGACACATAGACACAGACAACCATTCACACTCACATTCACACCTACGGTCAATTTAGAGTCACCAGTTAACCTAACCTGCATGTCTTTGGACTGTGGGGGAAACTGGAGCACCCGGAGGAAACCCACGCGGACACGGGGAGAACATGCAAACTCCGCACAGAAAGGCCCTCGCCGGCCACGGGGCTCGAACCCGGACCTTCTTGCTGTGAGGCGATAGCGCTAACCACTACACCACCGTGCCGCCCTGACTGATATTTATTTTATTAAAATTATGAAAATGACAGTTTTATATGTCATTTGTTGTATATTTTCTTTATCTGTAATCATTGTATCAAAGATAGTGAAATGTTTGCTCATTTAAATATGTTGAGAAAAGTCTACAATTTCCAAGGGATGTACTTATTTTTTCAAATGACTGCAGCTGTGGAGTGTTTCATGCCTCCATGTATTGTATTTATGTTGTTAAAGTAGTACAACCTACAGTGTTTTGCAAAAGTATTCATCCCCCTTGATGTTTGTCCTGCTTTGTCGCATTACAAGCTGAAATTAAAATGGATTTTCGGAGGGTTAGCACCATTTGATTTACACAACATGCCTACAGCTTTAAAGGTGCAAATTGTTGTTTTATTGGGACACAACCAATAATTAAGATTAAAAAAAAAACCCACAGAAATCTGGAGTGTGCATAGGTATTCACCCCCTTTTGTACGAAACCCCTAAATAAGAGCTGGTCTAACCAATTCACTTCATAAGTCACATAATTAGTTGATCAAGATCCACCTGTGTGCAATCAAAGTGTCACATGATCTGTCACATGATGTCTGTATAAATCAACCTGTTCTGGAAGGACCCTGACTCTGCAACACTCCTAAGCAAGCGACATGAAAACCAAGGAGCCTCCAAACAGGTCAGAGACAAAGTTGTGGAGAAGTATAGATCAGGGTTGGGTTATAAACAAATATCCCAAACTCTGAATATCCCACAGAGCACCATTACATCCCCCCCCCATCTCTCATTATCTCTAGCTGCTTTATCCTTCTACAGGGTCGCAGGCAAGCTGGAGCCTATCCCAGCTGACTACGGGCGAAAGGCAGGGTACACCCTGGACAAGTCGCCAGGTCATCACAGGGCTGACACATAGACACAGACAACCATTCACACTCACATTCACACCTACGGTCAATTTAGAGTCACCAGTTAACCTAACCTGCATGTCTTTGGACTGTGGGGGAAACCGGAGCACCCGGAGGAAACCCACGCGGACACGGGGAGAACATGCAAACTCCACACAGAAAGGCCTCGCCGGTCACGGGACTCGAACCTGGACCTTCTTGCTGTGAGGCGACAGCGCTAACCACTACACCACTGTGCCGCCACCATTACATCCATTATAGCAAAATGGAAAGAATATGGCACCACTACAAACCTGACAAGAGAAGGCCCCGCCCACCAAAACTCACAGACCAGGCAAGGAGGGCATTAATCAGAGATGCAACAAAAACACCAAAGATAACACTGAAGTAGGTGCAAAGACCCACAGCGGAGATGGGAGTATCTGTCCATACGACCACTTTAAGCTGTACACTCCACAGAGTGGGGCTTTATGGAAGAAAGGCCAGAAAAAAGCCACTGCTTAAGAAAACACATTTGGAGTTTACCCAACAGCATGTGGTCAGGACTGAAGGAAAGCTGGATGACACTAAATACAGAGCAATTCTGGAGGAAAACCTGTTTGAGTCGGCCAGAGATTTGAGACTGGGATGAAGGTTCGCGTTCCAGCAGGACAATGACCCTAAACATACTGCTAAAGCTACACTGGAGTGGTTTAAAGGGAAACATTTAAATGTCTTGGAATGGCCTAGTCAAAGCTCAGACCTCAATCCAATTGAGAATCTGTGGCATAACTTGAAGATTGCTGTA
The DNA here is from genome assembly GCF_027579695.1 of Neoarius graeffei. NCBI lineage: Eukaryota > Metazoa > Chordata > Actinopteri > Siluriformes > Ariidae > Neoarius > Neoarius graeffei. The sequence continues at coordinate 39,811,253 of NC_083590.1, read as the reverse complement.
CACCAACGCAACCCATCTAACTTGAAGGAGTTGGAGCAGTTTTGCCTTGAGGAATGGACAAAAATCCCAGTGGCTAGATGTGATAAGCTAATAGAGACATACTCCAAGAGACTTGCAGCTGTAACTGTAGCAAATTGTGGCTCGACAAAGTATTAACTTCTGGGGGGGGGGGTACCCATGCACACTCCAGATTTCTGTTTTTTCATCTTAATTATTGTTTGTGTCACAATAAAAAAAAAAAAAATTCACCTTTAAAGTGGTAGGCATGTTGTGTAAATCAAATGGTGCTAACCCCCCAAAAATCCATTTTAATTCCAGCTTGTAATGCGACAAAACAGGACAAACACCAAGGGGGATGAATACTTTTGCAAGACACTGTATGTGTATGCATCATAAATATGTGGAATATGTTAATCATGAATACTTTAATCACCAAATATGTCATTTTTCCTGTTTCAAGCCTTTTGAAGTCAACTTCCTGTTTGATACTGACTACATTCCCTTACACAGTACTGGGAAGTACTGGTCACATGAATTAAGTCACATTACTTGTATGAAGCACTTTCACAGCAAAGGCTTGGTAACACAAGTAATATGGGACTTTACTTATTGTTTCAGGTCAGAAAACAAATGCTATGTCAAAGTATCCCAGTTTTACCTGATGCCCCCAATATTCACCCTCCTGGTTTATTTAAAAGCCAAACTTTTTCAACATTTTAATTTTGCTATCCCCCCCGGTCGCCCTTTTTTTTTTTTAATGTGTTTCTTTGTTTTTGTTCTAGGTCAGAGGTTTTGTTCATATAACAGAGGTTAACTTCATATATGCTTCACACAAAGCATTTGGAGTTTTTTTTTTTTAAATAACAGTGAACTCGATAAATCATGTCAGATATTTCTCCATCTATAATGTAATATATTCAACTAAACAAAATTCAACTAAAGAGCAAATAATAATGTTTTAGGAGGAAAATAAGAAACAAGGCGGCACGGTGGTGTAGTGGTTAGCGCTGTCGCCTCACAGCAAGAAGGTCCGGGTTCGAGCCCCGTGGCCTGCAAGGGCCTTTCTGTGTGGAGTTCGCATGTTCTCCCCGTGTCTGCGTGGGTTTCCTCCGGGTGCTCCGGTTTCCCCCACAGTCCAAAGACATGCAGGTTAGGTTAACTGATGACTCTAAATTGACCGTAGGTGTGAATGTGAGTGTGAATGGTTGTCTGTGTCTATGTGTCAGCCCTGTGATGACCTGGCGACTTGTCCAGGGTGTACCCCGCCTTTCGCCTGTAGTCAGCTGGGATAGGCTCCAGCTTGCCTGCGACCCTGTAGAACAGGATAAAGCAGCTAGAGATAATGAGATGAGATGAATAAGAAACAAAACCGACAATGACCTGCTTGCATAAGTGTGCACACCCTTTCGTAATAGGGCATGTGACTGTGCTAAGAATTAACCAAGGGTGCCAAGACAACATTAAAGGAGCTGCAGTAATGTCTGGGAAGTACTGGTCACTCCCTGCATTGTTCATGGCTGGGCTATGGGGTAGGCTGGCTAGACAAAAAAAAAAAAACAGGCCTACCTAACTCACGTGGCAAAATATATTATAGTCAGATGAGACCAAGGTGGAATGTTTTGGGAACAATTCTAAAAGATCTGTTTGATGCAAAAACAAGACAGTTTATCACCCCCTCCCTCCCCCCAAAAAAAATCCAGAGTGAAGCATGGTGGTGGCAGCATAATGCTAAGAGGCTGCTTCTCTTCAGCTGGGACGAGTCAAGCTGCTTTTATACAGCCTGTTCAAGGTGGAAATCTTACGACTTTATTTCGCCTCATGTTCTGAATAAAACGTTGAATGCGGAAAAATTGGCAGTAACAGAGCTGGAATCAATGTCGATGTAAAAATGACAGCCAGCACGGCGACAAAGAAAGGGGTGCGATGTTTTTGAGACTGACATTCTTCTTTCCGAGACCAGTACGAATTCAAACATGTCCGTCTATGGCGTCTAAGATCCGTGTGCCTTTCTGCTTCAAATTGCTTCCTAATTCTGTTCATTTTCTCCCCCAACATAATTCTGATCCACAAACATGATGCATGCATGAGTCTCTCTACTCCTCTCTTCTCTCACTCCTCTCCTCGCAATGTAAAATCACACACTGGCGTGGCTTCATGCCGGCTTTATTTGGTTAAGTGTAAGTCACTAAAGCCGGAATACTGAAGCATCTTCTTTACATCAATATCTGTGGAATATCTGTGTAAAAAGGGGTATGGATAGCTCCAAATACTAATCTATTTTGGCACAAAATCTGCAGGCCTCTGTTAGATAGCTGAAGAGGAAGAAAATATTCACCTTCCAGCACAAAGTCACTAATCCAAGACAACAAAGAATGCTCTCAGAAGAAGAAGAAGAAGAAGAAGAAGATTAACGCCTTGGAATGGCCCAGTCTGAGCCCAGATCCTGTGGAATGACTTGAAGAGGGCTGTGTGGTGGAGATTCCCTCATACACTGATAGATCTGGAGCATTTTTGCAAAGAAGAGTGGAATGAATGAGTTCTAAAAGTTTTAATCTGGTAGACTCTCCTCCAAAAAGGCTGAGCGATCTATTCCAAGAAGAAGAAGAAGCCTTTATTTGTCACATGCACACTCAAGCACAGTGAAATTCATCCTCTGCATTTAACCCATCTGAAGCAGTGAACACATGCATGCACACACACATACCCAGAGCAATGGGCAGCCATGGAGCAGTTGGGGCCTTGCTCAAGGGCACTTCAGACCAAGGCTGCCCCATGTTAACCTAACCACATGTCTTTGGGGGAAACTGGAGCACCCACAGGAAACCCACATAGATACGAGGAGAACATGCAAACTCCACACAGAAAGGCCCCCAACAGCCACTGGGCTCGAACCCAGAACCTTCTTGCTCTGAGGCAACAGTGCTAACCACTACACCATTGTGCTAGTGTTTTAACAAAGTATTAGTTAAGGGCTGTGCACACTTATGCAAACAAGTTAATATATATTTTTTCTTTTTCCCCTAAAATGTATCTATTTTTTTGTTCACTAGAATTTTGTTGCTTGCGATATCACAATAAATGTGGAAAAAGATCTGACTTTATTTAAGCTGGTTTATTTTTTTCTTCCTACAAAAACTGGCAACGAAATGGTCAGAATGCAGAGTACAGCCTGAACTTGTGCTCTTATTTTATCTGTATTTATGGACATCTGAAGGCCCTTTTCTCTGTGCAAACTACCACCTTTTCTATCCACACCTACACTACTGTTCAAAAGTTGGGGTCACCCAGACAATTTTGTATTTTCCATGAAAAGTCACACTTTTATTTACCACCATAAGTTGTAAAATGAATAGAAAATATAGTCAAGACATTTTTCTGGCCATTTTGAGCATTTAATCGACCCCACAAATGTGATGCTCCAGAAACTCAATCTGCTCAAAGGAAGGTCAGTTTTATAGCTTCTCTAAAGAGCGCAACTGTTTTCAGCTGTGCTAACATGATTGTACAAGGGTTTTCTAATCATCCATTAGCCTTCTGAGGCAATGAGCAAACACATTGTACCATTAGAACACTGGAGTGAGAGTTGCTGGAAATGGGCCTCTATACACCTGTGTACACTACCGTTCAAAAGTTTGGGGTCACTTTGAAATGTCCTTATTTTTGAAAGAAAAGCACTGTTCTTTTCAATGAAGATCACTTTAAACTAATCAGAAATCCACTCTATACATTGCTAATGTGGTAAATGACTATTCTAGCTCATCTCATCTCATTATCTCTAGCCGCTTTATCCTTCTACAGGGTCACAGGCAAGCTGGAGCCTATCCCAGCTGACTACGGGCGAAAGGCGGGGTACACCCTGGACAAGTCGCCAGGTCATCACAGGGCTGACACATAGACACAGACAACCATTCACACTCACATTCACACCTACGGTCAATTTAGAGTCACCAGATAACCTAACCTGCATGTCTTTGGACTGTGGGGGAAACCGGAGCACCCGGAGGAAACCCACGCGGACATGGGGAGAACATGCAAACTCCGCACAGAAGGGCCCTCGCCGGCCACGGGGCTCGAACCCGGACCTTCTTGCTGTGAGGCGACAGCGCTAACCACTACACCACTGTGCCGCCCAGTATTCTAGCTAAATTCTACTAAATGTCTGGTTTTTGGTGCAATATCTCCATAGGTGTATAGAGGCCCATTTCCAGCAACTCTCACTCCAGTGTTCTAATGGTACAATGTGTTTGCTCATTGCCTCAGAAGGCTAATGGATGATTAGAAAACCCTTGTACAATCATGTTAGCACAGCTGAAAACAGTTTAGCTCTTTAGAGAAGCTATAAAACTGACCTTCCTTTGAGCAGATTGAGTTTCTGGAGCATCACATTTGTGGGGTCGATTATATGCTCAAAATGGCCAGAAAAATGTCTCGACTATATTTTCTATTCATTTTACAACTTATGGTGGTAAATAAAAGTGTGACTTTTCATGGAAAACACAAAATTGTCTGGGTGACCCCAAACCTTTGAACGGTAGTGTAGATATTGCACCAAAAACCAGACATTTAGTAGAATTTAGCTAGAATAGTCATTTACCACATTAGCAATGTATAGAGTGGATTTCTGATTAGTTTAAAGTGATCTTCATTGAAAAGAACAGTGCTTTTCTTTCAAAAATAAGGGCATTTCAAAGTGACCCCAAACTTTTGAACGGTAGTGTATCTTCAATAACATCTGCAGTACATGATAATTTTTTCCCCGTAAGAAAACACAGAGAAATGTTTGTGAACTTTTAACCTGAAGACACAATTAGTCTACTATTAACAATACATTGACCCAGGAGGTCAGATACAAGTTATAAAAAGCAGTTAACCAATATCCACAAATCAATAAAGATAAGAAACCCTACTGTTCATATACTGTGGGTGTATACCGTATGAGCAAAACAACAATACAATAAAGGAAGCAGTGATAGAAACCTGGTCAGTTGTGTCTTATGAAACGTGAAATAATGGTTTATTGGGAGACTGTTAAGTGAATTGCACCTATATTATAACATCAAACACATCTTCCACGTCAGTCACCCAGTGTGCATGTGTCCATTATATTATTCATTGCCCAAGCTGTTATACAATATATGTAATATTGTTTTATGATTTTGTTTAGTCTTTCTGAACAGCCAATTATGTAACAGTAGTGAAGGGTATAAAATACTGCAGATACAGGTCAAGAGCTTCAGTTAATGTTCACATCAAACATCAGAATGGGGAGAAAATATTATCCCAGGGTGACATGGTGGTGTAGTGGTTAGCGCTGTCGCCTCACAGCAAGAAGGTCCGGGTTCGAGCCCCGTGGCCGGCGAGGGCCTTTCCGTGCGGAGTTTGCATGTTGTCTGCGTGGGTTTCCTCCGGGTGCTCCGGTTTCCCCCACAGTCCAAAGACATGCAGGTTAGGTTAACTGGTGACTCTAAATTGATCATAGGTGTGAATGTGAGTGTGAATGGTTGTCTGTGTCTATGTGTCAGCCCTGTGATGACCTGGCGACTTGTCCAGGGTGTACCCCGCCTTTCGCCCGTAGTCAGCTGGGATAGGCTCCAGCTTGCCTGCGACCCTGTAGAACAGGATAAAGTGGCTACAGATAATGAGATATTATCCCAGTGATTTTAACTGTCATACTTTCAGAAAGTGCTGATCTGATGGGACTTTCAGGCATATCCAATGAGTGGAAGTTCTGCATCAGAAATGCCTTGTTGATGACAGAGATTAGAAGAGAAGGACCCAACTGGTTGAAGTGGACAAGAAGGCTACAGGAACTCAAATAGCTACTCTTTGCAATTGTGCTGAGCAGAAAAACATCTTGAAATGCACAACAAGTCAAACATTCTGCAACAGCAGAAGACACATCAAGTTCCACTCCTATCAGCTAAGAACAAGAATCTGAGCCTGGTGGTGTAATGGTGCAGACAATGTTTTTTTTTTTTTTACACCTTTTGGCACACATCCATCCATTATCTCTAGCCGCTTTATCCTGTTCTACAGGGTCGCAGGCAAGCTGGAGCCTATCCCAGCTGACTACGGGCGAAAGGCGGGGTACACCCTGGACAAGTCGCCAGGTCATCACAGGGCTGACACATAGACACAGACAACCATTCACACTCACATTCACACCTACGGTCAATTTAGAGTCACCAGTTAACCTAACCTGCATGTCTTTGGACTGTGGGGGAAACTGGAGCACCCGGAGGAAACCCACGAAGATAACATGCAAACTCCACAAAGAAAGGCCCTCACCAGCCTCAAACCCAGGACCTTCTTGCTGTGAGGCAACAGTGCTAACCACTACACCACCGCCTTTAGCACACATTAGGTCTTTAATACTAAGCGAGCATTGATTAATCATTGCTTATACGGTTATTGTTGTTGACCGTGGCCACATCTTATAATGAATAACTACAGATGAAAAATCTGTTATGTGAAGCAGTCATATCAACACCGACCAGAATCTCAAAGAAATATTTCCAACACATTTCCAATTGAGGCTGTTCTGAGAGCAAATTTGGGTTCAACTACCCAGCATGATGTTCGTAATAAAGTGGCCGATGATTGTATGTTTTGTTTTCTGTTCCTGTTACATAACGTTACTACTAGATTTATAAAATGAATATTTGACCTTGTTAGCAGAGTTACAGTTTCCTTGTTCTGTAAGTACATCATTTATCTTTATAGTATCTCATTAAGTTGCATTTACTGATATGTTGAACAAGGCACTCTTGTCACACTCGGTGGCTGTACAGGGGTGCTTAAACTTCCAGCCCTTCATTGTACAGAAATAAAATATCTACAATAACAAGAAAGAAGAAGGTCAGTGGTCATGACAGAAAAAAAAGAGTAGTGCTCGGTGGAAGACTTGATTCTTTGTACTTTGATTCCCAAAGAGGGATTCAAATAAAAAAATAAAATAAAAATTAAAAACAAGCAACAGCAGTGGTTTGGTAGTACATTGCGGCTATGACTAATTTATTTTAAAGGTGCCCTTCTGGCTCTTTTTGAAATACCATAGTTCACTCCGAGTTGCATATGCATGCTGGATGTGAAAATGTAATTCTACCCCCATTCCCTGTATTAGCTTATGAAAGAAAATAGTCGGAAAAACGAGCGGATCAGAAAAAGCCATACGAAGTGACATCACTTCGAAAATTAGTATTCATGGCCTCGCCCACCTTGGCTTGCAACCGCCCACGGGAAGAAAGCACGAAGAGAGATAGCAGAGCCCATCTCGTCAGTAGCTCACGAAGAGCACCTAACAGCAAGCTGAAAACATGTCTGGACATGGTTGAAATTTATCTTTGGAGCACCACCAGCGAAGTATAATGCAGCGTTAGTACTGTGTTCTGATCATTTCAACCACAGTGACTTTTCAAACTTCGGTGCCTTCAGTAGTGGCTTTGCTTCGAGGTTGTTTTTAATACTTGGATCTGTACCGTCAAGACGATCGACCACCAGCTCACAAGCTCTAAGTAAAACATGAACTTTTTGTTCGAAGGTTTTTGTTACAAAATAGCATGTTCATATTCTCCACGTTAGCATGCATGGCATGGTCACAAGCTCGGCAGGGATGAGAGTTTTCCGCTTTTCGGCGGATTTCCGCTTTTTCTAAGTAAAAAACGACCTTTTTATATTATGCCAAATCCGTTGAGAATTTTTTTTTTTTATTAATTTCGGGGGGTTGGGGTATGTTCCTTCATGCTGTTCAAACTTTATTAACTCCAACGATGTTTACACATTATTTGTAAGTCGCCATCTTTAGTCTCGTTTAAATCTCGTTGAATGTGATGTAAAATTCGTGTTATCTACATTGTTATTGGTCAAAACATCGATGTCGAGACCATAATAGCCAATCAAAACAGTTTTTACAAAGACACCCACATCCGCTTGTTCTGACCCACTGGAGGTAGCGTCACAGTAGTCTGGCTAACGCAACTTCAAAGCTCTGTGAGCATTTGGTCTGGCAAAGATATTAAGCCCAACAGTTTCCCAAAGCGCGTGGTTGACCCGCCTCCCTGAAATGCCTCAGTTTGCTACTGGTCGAAGCCAGAAAAGGCTGTGACGAAGCTTAAACCAATCACATCACTCTTTCCTCTGACGTATGTGACGCGACGGAAACTGCTTGAGTAACAGGAGGAAGATAAATACCTCCAGGGCTGCTCTTTGCTCCGTTTTCAATGAGAACTTCCCGTTGAATGCTTTCAATACAGCATCTACCGCTGTGTCAAAGGCTTGCCGCTGCTCCATGTTCGTAATGTTTCTAGTGAATGAAGCGCTTCCGGCATAGATTCTGTAAACAATCTATGGCTTCCGGTCGCAGTTCTACTACGTCACTGCCTTGAACACGCCTCTACCCAGGGCCGTTGGAGATGCTCAAAGTTGATTGGCTCCCGATTTTTTGGGAGCTTGGAGGAGCTGGAGATAGCTTGCCTTGCCAGACTAAGTTGGCAACAGGCCCCCGTGTTGCGTCACACTTAGGATGGGCGGGCGCAGGCTAGCGTCACAGTGCTGTTAGCCAATCAGAGGTAAGATTTTACTGATTGCTGTTAGCCAATCAGAGATAACACGTTTACATATCATGAATATTAATGAGTAAGAGCTGAAATCCTGTTGTTCTCCCGCCACCCGCTCCTCCACCAAACTAGAACAGCCTGAAACAGGAGAACCACAGCATTTTTTTCACCAAAACCGGCTCACAGGGCATTCATTCATACGAGAGACCACCACACAATTAATGAAAAAATGATGCAAGGGGACCTTTAATACAACATATACACTTAAAAATAAGATGCATTCCCCCAATAAAATGAATACATATACTAAATCAATAGCCCGTACTGTCATACAGAACAGAAAATATCATAGTTAAAGCAAATTGCATTGGCACTCATGAGTTTCCGTAAACGGTAAAGATCACTGTACACAGAATAATATGGTATGGTAAGTATTTATAAAAATAAAATGAAAGTTGTTTTTTTTTATCAAGGAAAAGTTGATACAACACAAACAACTCTGTGTTAGACATCGAAGAAAAATGTGCTAATTAGCGTGCTCATGTAGCTACACTTGCAGTGATATTTTAAGCTACAGACATTTTATCACAGCAGAATCATGTTGTATGAACAGATTAACCCTCATCCTACCATGCTATTTTACACCTTAATCTTACCATGTGGGGTCCGTTTGGACCCCAATACTTTAAAGCTTATAAAGACAAAATCACCAGATAAGTTTTGTTCAGAACATCTTGTATTAATAACAGCAATACACTAAAGGGCCCAAGGCATAAAGAACACACTTAACCTTCATCCTACCAGCCAATTTTACATACACAAACTACCAGGCAGGGTCTGTATGGACCCCAGGAGGGAATACCTTGAAATCAATGCAGTAAGAATCAATTCAATGCAGCAAACAGACATAACTTTATTGAAGAACAAAATCCACTATGGCTGAATATCAATGATGCATTATAAATGCAATAACATTGCAATAATATTGCAATAACTAGCATACATGTAGCAAATTATAGCGCCACAAAAAAAATTGGCATTATATACATGATTTTTGCAGCTCATGCAGCTGTAAAATATTCTGGATTACAACTTAGGTCTTTTCTTACAGAATTTAAAACAAAAAAGTAATTGTAAAATAATTTAGGGCTTTTGTTTTGCAGCCTGTGCTTATTGCAGCAGTGGGGTCCACACGGACCCCAAGAAGGAATGCCTTGGTAGTTTCATTATGGAACATAAAAGAAATAAAAGAAGTTAACTTTCAGTGTGCTATTCAATTATAAAATGAAAGACAGATAAACTTTACTCTGGGGTCCGGTTGGACCCCAGTAACAAATTAATTATACCTTCACAATGCAAAAAGCTGATCTTCCGGTGCTTTAGTGTTTTAATTAAGACATAAATTCCGACAAATTCATAAAACGGTGAGGCAGTATGTCACATATTTTTAAAATGGCAAACAAACATATAGGTGCAGGGTCCAGATGGACCCCACTTGGTAGGATGAAGGTTAACATATTAAAATCCTTATTTGGATTATATAAATCATATTTCCAAGATACATTTAGCAAATCAGGGCGGCACGGTGGTGCGGTGGTTAGCGCTGTCGCCTCATAGCAAGAAGGTCCGGGTTCGAGCCCCGTGGCCGGCGAGGGCCTTTCTGTGTGGAGTTTGCATGTTCTCCCCGTGTCTGCGTGGGTTTCCTCCGGGTGCTCCGGTTTCCCCCACAGTCCAAAGACATGCAGGTTAGGTTAACTGGTGACTCTAAATTGACCGTAGGTGTGAATGTGAGTGTGAATGGTTGTCTGTGTCTATGTGTCAGCCCTGTGATGACCTGGCGACTTGTCCAGGATGTACCCCGCCTTTCGCCCGTAGTCAGCTGGGATAGGCTCCAGCTTGCCTGCGACCCTGTAGAACAGGATAAAACGGCTAGAGATAATGAGATGAGATGTTTCCTGCCTTCTGAGGTAACTAGCCAGAATGTTTCCTAGCAATAGCATATTCCTATTAGTGAACAAGGCAGATTTTGCCAGTTTCTGCCTGTTTTTAACCTAATAACGTTTTGAGTTAAAGTATTTGCCTAATATGAAGACACATTCAGAAACTAGTCAAAAAAATTTCTTCTGCCTCTGTTGTTAATAAGATGATGTTTTTCTTGCTAATTAGCGAGCTGGTTTTCTGAGGTAACTAGCCAGAGTGTTAACTAGCATACCTGACTGGAGGACATATTCCTGTCAGTGAACTAGACAGATTTTGACAATTTCTGCCTGTTTTTAAACCAAAGTTCAAGTATTATTAATATCAACAGATTTAGAGAATGTATAGTTTAAACCAGGGGTTCTCAACCTTTTCTACTTTAAAGTGCATATCCTGGACCAAATTCGTTTTTTTTTAAATATATATCAAAGAATATCCCTTTACACACTCATCCAGAAGGGTAATTTTGCACAAGGCCATCTGTCTACAGCAGAAAAAAATAGAATAACAAAATGCATCTGGAAAAATCCCAAGGGAGTCTGGAGCCAGATTCGTGACATTACCTGCGGAAGTGCCAGCAGGCTGCGCGAGTTTTGCACGGTTTCAGTGCACAGCCTGTGTAGACCAAGTTTAGCAGCTAGCGATTTTGCATTGAAATATAGAATTGTGGGCAGCACGGTGGTGTAGTGGTTAGCGCTGTCGCCTCACAGCAAGAAGGTCTGGGTTCGAGCCCCGTGGCCGGCGAGGGCCTTTCTATGCGGAGTTTGCATGTTCTCCCCGTGTCCACGTGGGTTTCCTCCGGGTGCTCCGGTTTCCCCCACAGTCCAAAGACATGCATGGTTAAGTTAACTGGTGACTCTAAATTGACCGTAGGTGTGAATGTGAGTGTGAATGGTTGTCTGTGTCTAAGTGTCAGCCCTGTGATGACCTGGCGACTTGTCCAGGGTGTACCCCGCCTTTCGCCCGTAGTCAGCTGGGATAGGCTCCAGCTTGCCTGCGACCCTGTAGAACAGGATAAAGCAGCTAGAGATAATGAGATGAGATGAGAATATAGAATTGTCACCTGAGCACAATGTGGGAAATGATGAGTACTAATCCCATCATGATTGGTGTTGCTACACCCTCCTACGATACATCTGTTAACCATTTTAATAATTACGTGATAATGTTGAAGAAATTTGCAGAAAACCACCAGATCGTTTTCTCATAAGCAAACCAACGCTGACGTAGGATTCAGAAGGAGGCGTCCCGCACATGACGTCACGAAAATCAATATTTCCCGGGAAATCCAAATGCCAAGTTTTTTCAGAGGCGGACCAATTCGCCTCAAATGGCTTGATTTCAGCTGAATTTTTCTGGTATTGCGCAAGGTGAAAAAATTGCACAAAATGCAAAATGTGACAGATATTTGACCAAAGTTTAATATAAAATAGGAGAATTACATTGATCTTGCTCCTGAATTTACCCGCGATATGCACTTTAAGGCCCACCTATTCATACTTGTAATGAGTCACGGCCCACTAAAAAAGATCCCCAATTATTTTGACTCATCTATTCTCTTAGAATCTAATAATCTACTGTAAAGTGTATTAATGGGATGCAACATCACTCCCTGTTACAGATGGGAGCCCAGGAATTAAATAAATGCAATAAAAACACTGTTTTTAAATTGTAGGTATTGTATTTAAAACTGTATGGATGTACCAGAAGCCAATATAAAACCATGCATGCAGGGCATTCTCAGTCAAAAGGGATTAATGATCCAAAAGTGGAGTCTGGTCCATTAACACAAGAACTTATTGCCATGTTTGTGTGCAGCAAACAAACAAGTTATTAAAACCAAGAAGTACTCTCAAAAGAAGTGGATATAGAAACCACTCAATGGGATTAGATCCTTACACGCTAATAAAGAAGGATTTTTCCCTATGAGCTGGAAAATTATCCATCTGTTGAGTTCCCTGACATCTCAAACTACCTGGTGCTACAGACATCGTTATACATGGACACACAGATGAAAACCTGGAAGAATGTGGAGGCATAGAACTTTTTATGTGGCTGGGTTAAAGATCTGGTGATCAGGACGCTACAAGATAGATGGAGGTAGAACGATCTAAGTGCAGGAAGAGTGTTTATTAGCAGGCATGATATTTACAAAAGCAAAACAGAAAGCAGAATAGTTGGAAGCAAACATGATAGTGATAATGATAATACTTCACAAAGCCTCTGTGAAAACAGTGTCTGTATCTGTCCGTGCTGATTGCACTCAAATCAGTATCAGGTGCTTCCCATAATGACTGGGTCCCAAGCGCATGCACAGCGTGCTCCGTGAGCATGCATGGCCGCTTGACCTGCGCCAGACTCAAGCGTGCAAAGGCGCAACAGTCAAGTGTTCACCTATTGTGTGACCACAACTTTTAGCTCACGTGTATATCGCCACCAAAATGCCTCATTTTCATTAATAACCCATCGCAAAGCATTGCAAACTGTAGTGTGACCGTAACTTAATGAGGAGGATGTGATGTCGGATGCAACCCAGCAATTGTACCCTACTACAGGTAAAAATTAACTTCAACTTGGAAAAAAAATCGCAGCCCACTAGATGGCGCTTGTGGGCCGCGGCCCAGTGGTTGAGAAACACTGGTTTAAACTATAAGGGCACTCAATAGAGTACATACCTCCATAAAGCCACATATTATTAAGATAATAATAATAATAATAATAAGTTAAATTTATATAGTGCCTTTCAAGAAACCCAAGGACGCTTTACAATAATAAACAAAGAAAGAAAAAAGTAAAAATATAATAAAAAATAAATAAATAAATAAATAAATAAATAAATAAATAAAAAATAAAAAGTCCACCAAGTAGGGATCAGGATGTAATTCCCGTGGTGTAGCTGCCACAGTCCCACCAAAAGGCGCACGAAAACAAGTCCCACATCTCCAGCACTGCCGCCGCGACGCCGTCAACAACATCGCTCGAACACCATGCCATGGATCCACAAAGCAAGCAGAGAAGCTCCGCCATGCAGAGCGCTGGTGTGTCCCAAACCGCCTGCACAGCCGCTGCGACACCACCGAGCAACATCGCTTGGAACATCATGCCAAGTGTTAAAGCGCAGAACGCTGGACAACCATGATGTAAAATGAGCAACGAGCTCACTGCAGTCCACAGCTGGGAGCACAGGCATCACCCACGGCGAACCAAAGCCTGGAGGGAACCGACGCCCAAAACTAGGTCCGGAGCTACACCACAACTGGCGGAAAAAACACTCAAACAAACATCAAACAAACATCAAACTACACAAACACACAGAAAAAAATAGAAAAAGAAATAAAATAAAACAAAAAAAACTCCGGTGAGAAGCGGCAGCCAGAACGCGCACGACGTACTCTCAACCGGAAACGGAAACAAAAAAAAAAAGAAACATCAAAATCAAATCACTTGAAACTAGGATAATACTAAGGCTGTACACCAAATTTCATCAAAATCCATTCACTACTTTTTGAGTTACGTTGGGAACAGAAATTTTTTTAAAAATCCTGGATCCACATACATATCCGAATTTGCGTCAAAATCTAAATAATTGTTCCTTGGCTCATGGCCCACCTTTCCTCGAAATTTCATCAAATTCCATTCACTACTTTTTGAGCTACGTTGGGAACAGACAGACAGACAAACAAACAAACAAACAAACAAACAAACAAACAAACAAACAAACAAACAGACAGACAGACAAACAAACAAACAAACAAACAAACAAACAAACAAACAAACAAACAAACGGAGGCGAAATCATAACCTCCCCCAACAAAGTTGGTGCAGGTTATGAAAACCAAGTACTTCATATACACTGAGGTAAACTGTTGAATCATCCGAATACAAGCAAATTCTGAAAACAATAAAGACAAGCAAAAATGTTAAGGGAAAAGAGAATCTGTTTAAGGTGCATAGTTCTGACGAAATGTTTTCTGTAAATCTCAGTCAAGTTGTTCAAAAATATGGTATGTCTGAAAAATCGGGGAGATATCGAAAATCATTCAGGGCATACACAGCAACAAAAAGACTTATTAAACATACCTAAAATGAATACTTCAAAACATGTTAAATTCATGTCTAAATGCTACAAATTAGTGGGCTTTTTTTGTTTATTTGTTTAGTTTACAATCTTTCTTTCCAGCCAATAGATGGCAGTAACAGATGAGAAATATTCCCCCCAACGTGGTGCTTCATCAGAGCACCACGTGCACACACACACACACACCATCATTCCCACCTGGGGACACCAATACAGGTTATTGGCAATAACCTGGAGGAAACCTACCCAGTCATCTGAGCTCAGGATCAATCTGGGAACCAAATTTATTTAAATTAAATGTAAATGAGTGCATTTATGGCCTGATTTAGATCTACCAACTGAAAAAGTGCCCATTTTATGATGAGTTAGGCTACATCCACACGACAACGGCAAAGAGATTTTTTTTTTTAAATATCGCGTCCACATGGGCAACGGATCAGTAAAATATCAGGTCCATATGGCAACGGAACGCTTGCTGAAAATGATGCAATACACATGCCACACCTCTAGGTGCGCTGTAAGACGATCCCATCAGAGACACCAGGACAATAGAAGAAGAAGTAGACGCATGCGCATAAACCCCTTCTTCTGTAGCTTTAGCCACATAAAGTTTTGATTATTAATCAGTAGCATAAAACGAAAGACGCGGAAAGAGGAATGAATGGGGGTAGATGGAGAGAGAGAGGAATGAATGGGGGTAGATGGAAGCCGGTACGCCAACATTCTGATATCCTCCAGAATTCTTTAATGGTCCGGAATAAATTGAATGCTACACGTTGATGGATTACTTTCTTCTACGCCCTTTTTGAGGAATGTATTGTCAGACTTAAACCAACATCTGAAGAGGTGAGATCGCTCCTTTTTTTTCTATTTTTGCTGGCGGGATTGGTTTTGTTTTTGGAAAGCGCACGGGCGGTGCGCAGTTTTGGTTACTGCTTCCGCAGTGTTTGGACTAGTTATAGGATTTGTTGACAACTCGCATCGAGTTCGTTACACTTCTACCTGGCGTGAAGCACTGACAGTCATGTGGTTGTGACATCATCGTAAACAAATCCGTTCTACTCATCCAGACGACTTCACAACGGGGCTGTTGCCAGATTTTTCCACTCTGGGACCCGTTTTCAAAAGATTTCATTTTGAGGCACCCAAAACGCCGGTGCCGTGTGGACGCCAGGCCGAAACGATAAACAGTTTTATCAGATTCACCTGAATCCGTTGCCGTGTGGACAGGGCCTTAGGTGGGGTTTACATTAGACCGTATCAGTGGATCATCAGATTAACGTTTTTAAAACGATTAGCGTGCACACAGCAACGCCAATACACGATTCGCGTGCACACAGCAACGCCAATACACGGATACGCTCGGCTCCGCAGGCATCCTGCGCTCCAAATCACTCCGCCCTGAACAGCGAGTGCCCTCTGGAGGGTGCGCACTCCGGCCCTGCGCAGCTCACAGAGCGCGCGAGTGAAGCGCACGAGCAGTGATTCGGGACTGAACCGCTGTGTGTGTGATCCTAGTGCATATCGGGCATGCACGTCACTTACCACTTGCAAGTGGAAGGATGGCAAGCCTAAAGACAATCATAACTACACAATGGGCAGTATTTGCATCAGTATTTGCAGTATTTTCATACTTTTATACTCTTTAATGAAAGGTGATACAAGGCTGAAGTCCGCGCCGTTTTTCAGCAGTCGCATCACATGACCAACGCCAGTGAATCAGGAAGGTGGACGTCACAGTGACGTTGTCCAATGAGACGCCAGCTAGAGCTCAGCACAGCGTATCCACGTATTCTCAATGTTTACACAGCACCGGACCAGACACGATCTAGATTGAATACGTGGATGCTGGCGGATTCCCGTTTCCCGGCGTTTCTAGGCGTTTTAATGTAAACAGACAGTGCATCCGCGAATAAAACAAGACAGATACTGTCTAATGTAAACTTGGCCTTAGTCTTGCACTCTACATTGTTTATGTAAGCAGCCCTTTCAGAGAGGTGTGAAATATCACAGCTGGAAGATTGTGCACTTCTGCACAGAGGAGAGATCATGTGGCACAGAAGCCGAGTGAAGATGTGGGACACATTAGTGTGGGATATTATTGGTTTCAGGCTTTTGACAAAACAAGTTATATAACAAGGTGACTTTGTAACCAGGCACAGTACTGACCCTTGTGTGGCCCTTTAGTCAAATTGACCCATTTATTATACTTCATAAAAGAAAGAAATATTCAGAGCAAATGATTTTTTTCTACCTGAAACTCAGTTGGTATATTTTCTGTGAGGAACATGTACAACAACAACAAAAATTTCAACACATATTCTACAGCCCAAAACTACACACACATACAGTGATGCTTGAAAGTTTGTGAACCCTGTAGAATTGTCTATATTTTTGCATGAATATGACCTAAAACATCATCAGATTTTCACACAAGTCCTAAAAGTAGATAAAGAGAACCCAGTTAAACAAACAAGACAAAAATATTATACTTGCTCATTTATTTATTGAGGAAAACGATCCAATATTACAACCCCGATTCCAAAAAAGTTGGGACAAAATACAAACTGTAAATAAAAACGGAATGCAATGATGTGGAAGTTTCAAAATTCCATATTTTATTCAGAATAGAACATAGATGACATATCAAATGTTTAAACTGAGAAAATGTATCATTTAAAGAGAAAAATGAGGTGATTTTAAATTTCATGACAACAACACATCTCAAAAAAGTTGGGACAAGGCCATGTTTACCACTGTGAGACATCCCCTTTTCTCTTTACAACAGTCTGTAAACGTCTGGGGACTGAGGAGACAAACTGCTCAAGTTTAGGGACAGGAATGTTAACCCATTCTTGTCTAATGTAGGATTCTAGTTGTTCAACTGTCTTAGGTCTTTATTGTTGTATCTTCCGTTTTATGATGCGACAAATGGGTGAAAGATCTGGATTGCAGGCTGGCCAGTTCAGTACCCGGACCCTTCTTCTACGCAGCCATGATGCTGTAATTGATGCAGTATGTGGTTTGGCATTGTCATGTTGGAAAATGAAAGGTCTTCCCTGAAAGAGACGTCGTCTGGATGGGAGCATATGTTGCTCTAGAACCTGGATATACCTTTCAGCATTGATGGTGTCTTTCCAGATGTGTAAGCTGCCCATGCCACACACACTAATACAACCCCATACCATCAGAGATGCAGGCTTCTGAACTGCGCGCTGATAACAACTTGGGTCGTCCTTCTCCTCTTTAGTCCGAATGACACGGCGTCCCTGATTTCCATAAAGAACTTCAAATTTTGATTCGTCTGACTACAGAACAGTTTTCCACTTTGCCACAGTCCATTTTAAATGAGCCTTGGCCCAGAGAAGACGTCTGCGCCTCTGGATCATGTTTAGATACGGCTTCTTCTTTGAACTATAGAGTTTTAGCTGGCAACGGCGGATGGCACGGTGAATTGTGTTCACAGATAATGTTCTCTGGAAATATTCCTGAGCCCATTTTGTGAGTTCCAATACAGAAGCATGCCTGTATGTGATGCAGTGCCATCTAAGGGCCTGAAGATCATGGGCACCCAGTATGGTTTTCCGGCCTTGACCCTTACGCACAGAGATTCTTCCAGATTCTCTGAATCTTTTGATGATATTATGCACTGTAGATGATGATATGTTCAAACTCTTTGCAATTTTACACTGTCGAACTCCTTTCTGATATTGCTCCACTATTTGTCGGTGCAGAATTAGGGGGATTGGTGATCCTCTTCCCATCTTTACTTCTGAGAGTCGCTGCCACTCCAAGATGCTCTTTTTATACCCAGTCATGTTAATGACCTATTGCCAGTTGACCTAATGAGTTGCAATTTGGTCCTCCAGCTGTTCCTTTTTTGTACCTTTAACTTTTCCAGCCTCTTATTGCCCCTGTCCCAACTTTTTTGAGATGTGTTGCTGTCATGAAATTTCAAATGAGCCAATATTTGGCATGAAATTTCAAAATGTCTCACTTTCGACATTTGATATGTTGTCTATGTTCTATTGTGAATACAATATCAGTTTCTGAGATTTGTAAATTATTGCATTCCGTTTTTATTTGCAATTTGTACTTTGTCCCAACTTTTTTGGAATCGGGGTTGTACATATCTGTGAGTGGCAAAAGTATGTGAGCCTCTAGGATTAGCAGTTAATTTGAAGGTGAAATTAGAGTCAGGTGTTTTCAATCAATGGGATGACAGTCAGGTGTGGGTGGGCACCCTGTTTTATTTAAAGAACAGGGATCTATCAAAGTCTGATCTTCACAACACATGTTTGTGGAAGTGTATCAAGGCACGAACAAAGGAGATTTCTGAGGACCTCAGAAAAAGCATTGTTGATGCTCATCAGGCTGGAAAAGGTTACAAAAACTATCTCTAGAGACTTTGGACTCCACCAATCCACAGTCAGACAGATTGTGTACAAATGGAGGAAATTCAAGACCATTGTTACCCTCCCCAGGAGTGGTCGACCAACAAAGATCACTCCAAGAACAAGGTGTGTAATAGTCGGCGAGGTCACAAAGGACCCCAGGGTAACTTCTAAGCAACTGAAGGCCTCTCTCACATTGGCTAATGTTAATGTTCATAAGTCCACCATCAGGAGCACACTGAACAACAACGGTGTGCATGGCAGGGTTGCAAGGAGAAAGCCACTGCTCTACAAAAAGAACATTGCTGCTCGTCTACAGTTTGCTAAAGATTACATAGACAAGCCAGAAGGCTCTTGGAAAAATGTTTTGTGGCTGGATGAGACCAAAATAGAACTTTTTGGTTTAAATGAGAAGCATTATATTTGGAGAAAGGAAAACACTGCATTCCAGCATAAGAACCTTATCTCATCTGTGAAACATGGTGGTGGTAGTATCATGGTTTGGGCCGGTTTTGCTGCATCTGGGCCAGGATGGCTTGCCATCATTGATGGAACAATGACTGCTGAATTATACCAGCAAATTCTAAAGGAAAATGTCATGACATCTGTCCATGAACTGAATCTCAAGAGAAGGTGGGTCATGCAGCAAGACAACGACCCTAAGCACACAAGTCGTTCTACCAAAGAATGGTTAAAGAGGAATAAAGTTAATGTTTTGAAATGGCCAAGTCAAAGTCCTGACCTTAATCCAATTGAAATGTTGTGGAAGGACCTGAAGCGAGCAGTTCATGTGAGGAAACCCACCAACACCCCAGAGTTGAAGCTGTCCTGTACAGAGGAATGGGCTAAAATTCCTCCAAGCCGGTGTGCAGGACTGATCAACAGTTACCGGAAACATTTTATTGCAGTTATTGCTGCATAAGGGGGTCACACCAGATACTGAAAGCAAAGGTTCATATACTCTTGCCACTCACAGATATGTAATATTGGATCATTTTCCTCAATAAATAAATGACCAAATCTAATATTTTTGTCTCATTTGCTTAACTGGGTTCTCTTTATCTACTTTTAGGACTTGTGTGAAAATCTGATGATGTTTTAGGTCATATTTATGCAGAAATATAGACAATTCTAAAGGGTTCACAAACTTTCAAGCACCACTGTATACACCTTTACACCCCTTAGGTCCTCAGGTAAATTTGACCTGAGGGTAATAAATAGTTGAAACATATATTTGAATACAGACAAGTCAAAGTTAATATGAAATTGCATGAGTTTGTGTGAGACATACTATAAGGTCAGGCACTTTTGATCCTTTATATCCAGGAACAAGTCCCAAGGTTCTGAGCATCTGCAGTCATGATGAAAAGGATTCAGAGACACGAGGATCCTGTTACCCCAAATTGCATGTCACAGACAGCCACCACTTCCACTGCCTAAAGTATCTCTGTTACCCCTTTTCCACCAAATCAGTTCCAGGGCTGGTTCGGGGCCAGTGCTGGTGCTGGTTCACAACTCGTTCAACTTGCGAGCCAGCTGAGAACCAGTTTGCTTTTCCATAGCTCGCGGTGCTAAGCGGAGCCACGTCATTACGGCGCTGTATACGTCAGTTACGGCGCTACGTTTACATAAACCTTGGCGCGAATATCAAAACAAAAACAACACAGAAGAAGCAGCAGCGGCAACAACAACAACAACAATAATAATAATGGATGACTTCGCGTTTGTACAGCTGCTGCTTCTCGTCACTTAAAAATAGTGATCGTTCGCGGTCTTGTTATTGTTGTTGGTCTTAACAACTCCGCCCTCCCGCTGATGTAAGCGGTTCTTTCCTCTGGCCCAGCAGAGAGTTGGTGCTAGCCTGGAACCGTTTTTTCTGGCCCCAGAGCCAG
Organism: Neoarius graeffei; assembly: GCF_027579695.1. Lineage (NCBI taxonomy): Eukaryota > Metazoa > Chordata > Actinopteri > Siluriformes > Ariidae > Neoarius > Neoarius graeffei. The sequence continues at coordinate 39,790,357 of NC_083590.1, read as the reverse complement.
TTCTTTGTCAGTGGAAACAGAAAGCCCGGTTCCAAACTAAGCACTGGCCCCGAACCAGCCCTGGAACTGCTTTGGTGGAAAAGGGGCATGAGTGGAGTATTAGGTGTCTAAGAAAGACTTTTCAGCATTGTATGTTGCAACTGGTGGCAAAAAGAGGAAGCATTGCCATGATTTCATACTAACAAAGGACAATAAAACATTTACATGTATCAAGTGCTGCAAGTACATTTGTAATGCACACTGATAGATTTTGTTCTTCATGTGCTGAGTAGATGGACATTTGAATGGTGATTGTTTTTCCATTGCTCAAATTCATTATTCTAGTTCCTAGAATCTAGTTGATTGACTTTAGACATGAATGCACACACACTAATTTTATTTCAGAAATATGTTTCATTTCTGTAAGCAGAAATGAAAAAAATATATATTTTCTTTTTATTATAGTTGCATTTGGTTTATCATATCTAATGCTACTTTGAATATAACAAGACTGAGATTTAAAAAAAAAATAGAGTAACAGTTAAATGCAGTAGTTTCCAGTAATCATGAAAACCTTGTTTCACTTAAGTTTTACACAAAAAGCATGATTCATGCTACAAATGTTTTGATTAGGCTGATTCATTGCTTATATGAAACAAAAATTTCAGACATGCTCGTTGTTACCGTAAGTGATCTAGCAAGGGTTTCAAATATTTTACAGATTTATCATGAAGATTGTTTGGAATAGAGGTTGTGATCATATATACAATGGAATTATGTCATTTTTCATATCTGTGGTGTTTTAACCCCCCCCCCCCCGGTTATGTCCCTGGTCAGTTTGACCCAGCAAAGACGCAAACATCAGAATGGAGGAAAAGTGTGCTCTCTGTGATTTTAACAGTGGTCTGGTTGTTGGTACCAGTTGGGCTGGTTTGATTTTTTCATAAACTGCTGATCTCCTGAGATTTTCACACACAACACTCTGTAGATACAGAATGGTGTGAACAACAACCACAACATCCTGTGTGTGGACGGTTTGCAAGCTGAAACACCTTGTTGATCAGAGGACAATAACCACATTGTTCTGAGCTAACAGGAAGTCTGTAATAACTCAAATAACCTGGACAGGTGAAGACTGGAAAAAGACCAGGTGATTTTAAATCTACAGTGGTGCTTGAAAATTTGTGAACCCTTTAGAATTGTCTATATTTCTGCATAAATATGACCTAAAACATCATCAGATTTTCACACAAGTCCTAAAAGTAGATAAAGAGAACCCAGTTAAACAAATGAGACAAAAATATTATACTTGGTCATTTATTTATTGAGAGGGCGGCACGGTGGTGTAGTGGTTAGCGCTGTCGCCTCACAGCAAGAAGGTCCGGGTTCGAGCCCTGTGGCCGGCGAGGGCCTTTCTGTGTGGAGTTTGCATGTTGTCCGCGTGGGTTTCCTCCGGGTGCTCCGGTTTCCCCCACAGTCCAAAGACATGCAGGTTAGGTTAACTGGTGACTCTAAATTGACCGTAGGTGTGAATGTGAGTGTGAATGGTTGTCTGTGTCTATGTGTCAGCCCTGTGATGACCTGGCGACTTGTCCAGGGTGTACCCCGCCTTTCACCCGTAGTCAGCTGGGATAGGCTCCAGCTTGCCTGCGACCCTGTAGAACAGGATAAAGCAGCTAGAGATAATGAGATGAGATTTATTTATTGAAGAAAATGATCCAATATTACATATCTGTGAGTGGCAAAAGTATGTGAACCTCTAGGATTAGCAGTTAATTTGGAGATGAAATTAGAGTCAGATGTTTTCAATCAATGGGATGACAATCAGGTGTGAGTGGGCACCCTGTTTTATTTAAAGAACAGGGATCTATCAAAGTCTGATCTTCACAACACATGTTTGTGGAAGTATATCATGGCATGAACGAAGGAGATTTCTGAGGACCTCAGAAAAAGCATTGTTGATGCTCATCAGGCTGGAAAAGGTTACAAAAACATCTCTAAAGAGTTTGGACTCCACCAATCCACAGTCAGACAGCTTGTGTACAAATGGAGGAAATTCAAGACCATTGTTACCCTCCCCAGGAGTGGTCGACCAACAAAGATCACTCCAAGAGCAAGGCGTGTAATAGTCGGCGAGGTCACAAAGGACCCCAGGGTAACTTCTAAGCAACTGAAGGCCTCTCTCACATTGGCTAAAGTTAATGTTCATGAGTCCACCATCAGGAGAACACTGAACAACAATAGTGTGCATGGCAGGATTGCAAGGAGAAAGCCACTGCTCTCCAAAAAGAACATTGCTGCTCGTCTACAGTTTGCTAAAGATCACGTAGACAAGCCAGAAGGCTATTGAGTGGTCGGCGTACCTGAGTCAGTGGAGGGGCCGTGACCCATGGCCTTTTTTGCAGAGCTGCTCATGGAAGTTTTCGGCGAAGATGTCCTGAGCTCTCCGCCAGAATGTGACCAAGCTCATTGTACGCTATCCGAAAAACCGAAGCAGGGGCAGAGAGCACGGCCTGTCATTATCAGGCTGCACAGGTACCAGGTGAAGGAGAGGATCATACATGAAGCCCGAGCCAGGAGAGGCAAGCTACAGTATAGAGGCTCCCCCATCTCCATCTACGAGGACTACGCACCAGAGGTAGTAGAACAGTGCCAGAAATAATGGGAGGTGATGTTGGAGCTCTACAACCTGGGCTTCAAACCCGCATTGCTATTCCCTGCCTGGTTTGTCATTGTGATGAAGGATGGGGAGAGGAAGAGACTCTCTTTGGTCTCCGAGGCTAAAAACTTCATTACATCCATCCGCACGGATGAGACCTGACGACCTTGGGCGACTACTTCAGTAAGCCCACCGCAATGAGCCACCGTTATGCTGGCCGGATAACTGTGAGTTAATGTGATAAAACTGTGTCACGACCAGCCCTGGACAGGCCTGGAGTTAATTCTCAAACCGCGTCATTAGTTGTCATGGTCCTGACGCATTGCTGGTATTATGAATGTGCAGAGTTTTGAACAAAAGTCACTGGCTAGACATTTTAATACATTACCTGCACATTGATTTGAGATCCGGTATCTGCTAAAATTTCTGAATTCCCTCTTTTTCATTTTTCTTCCCTCTCGTTTACACTATTTTGGGAATTAAGATTATCTTCAACCCGCTCTCGTGATAAATACGGGAAGCTTGTTTACATGCCGATTGGAGTTGGTTATTACATATTTTCCTTACAGTTTTATTTTAAATTCTCTTTTCTATCTGTTAGAACCTAATCATGTCTAACCCATGATGGACATCAGTGTTTCTTACATGCAGGTATTTTGTTAATCTCATTTGATGTATAGGAACATGTTAATGGCCTGCCTACTTTAAGAAATCTTGGTGCTTATTTACCTTAAGTGTTAGTTCTTTGCATACCTGGGGCCTCATGTACAAAGACCTTCGTGGATTTCCCACTAAATATGTGCGCACGTCAAAATTGGGAAATTTGCGTACAACCAAAAAAATCCGGATGTATCAATCAGTGCGTATGAAGGTTTCCACGCACTCTCCTGTTGTACATCCCAATCAATGTGGAATTTGGCGCACATGCACGAGCCCCGTTCCCCGCCCCATCTCCTCCCTCAATTATTCCACACTGAATATGTTAATTAGTATAAATAGACCTGCAGTAAGGCCCGCGTTAGGTAAAAGACATGGCAACTTTTACTAACGCGTTAATGTTAATTAAATGTTAGAAATCTCGCGTTAATCAAATTAACATTTAACATTTATTATTAACATTTAACATTCACATTTATTCGCGTTAATCCCTGCCTTTAGCACAGTGTAATAGAATTCACATACATCACTTAATTGTTCTGTCACCTCCAATTAAAGTGATGTTCAAAGTGTATGCTATGAGACATGCAACGGTCACTGATTGTATGCCACTGAATGTGAATGTAGCCTATACCAAGATAACGGTATGATTCGCATCGTCCGCAGTGCCTGCACCACAATGAGTGTCTATTTGAGTTACATGGGTTTTGAAAACAAAAAAACACCTTTAGTGCTCTAATGTGTACATTTTTTCGGGGACACCCTGTATTTGAGGAAATGTCTTCCTCTCTTAGTAGGCCCAATATTCCTAGCCACATGTAACCAGAAATAAAACATGTGCACATATTTTCCACAATAGGATTTTAATGACAAATGTATTCTAGCAGGGTGCCAGGGAACAACAGGAGGCCCCCAGTCCATCCCACCCGAGCAGGAAGAGGACCCCCAGCCGAGTGGATCCAGCATCACTGTCACCTGCCCCCCTTCTCCACTGCCTGCCCCTGTCGCCGGGTCCACAGGCCGGGTGCTGACGCGCGCGGTCCTTGAGTCGCAGGGGGAAATTTTAAAGGGGATAGAGGCGATTAACGACAACCTCGAGGGAATCCGCGAGGAATTGAAGGAACTGAATAACACATTAAAAGAATATCTTAAAAAATGAATGGTGTCCCGTGTCCCGTCTGTCCTTACCTTTTCACATTGTGGCTATTAAGCGCTGCCGGGTTTGTATGCCATGTCGCTGTGGCACCTCGTTGTGAGGCCCAGGGTCTGGGTCCTCTGGCAGGTCTCACTCCATTATTGGCACGCCGTGCCGCTGCGCCACATTGTGTAACACGCCACACACCGCGGTTGTGTCTGATTTGTACGCACTTGGAAATCGTTTCATATATTGATCTTGGTAATTATGTGATAAGGCTACCCCACGCAACATCAACTAATAATATTTCAGTCTGACACCTCGCGGCAAATGCGCGAGGAAGATCTATTAAGCTAGCTGCAATGCATGGTCCTGCATGTGCATTCTTTAATTTAATTAATTAACCAATAGTCAATGGGAATAATATCGAAATTATATTGCTGGGGTTTCTCATTTCCTATAATTACAATATGGAAGGGATGGTTGATGGATCTGTTGGCATTTACCCAACAGTCTCGCATTATGTGTCTCGACAATGTCGTATGACTGACATACATTTCAATTCACGCATCCTGATGTTCCGATGCATTTTTGGATGCCTCTTATCGCCATGTCATGACTCTTGACTGAGTAGGCCTAAATGTAGTTGTGTTGCTCTGCCTCTAATGCCGCTTTTCCACTACAAACGCGGCTGAGCCGTGCCGTGCCGAGTCGAGCTGAGTCGAGCTGAGCGGGGCTGTTGGAGTTGCATTTCGACTACAACCGCGCTGAACCGTGCTGGCTGGAAGTGGGTGGACACATTGGGTGGAGTTAGCGAAAGTGGGTGGACGTCACGTGATGTCGTTAAGCAGCGCAAACAGTGACATCAGTGACAGTGGCGGAACAAGTCAGAGCCAGGCCGGGGGCGGGGCAAATGACCGGGCCCTTTATTAAAGCTTATCATAACATCATTTTAGGCTACAAAATGTCCGCAACTGCGGTGTTTACCAATTTCAACACTACCGGGTGCAACTATGTTATTTAGTACATCAAGTCCTTCAAACGAACATGTAACTCAGAAACAAAAAACATTAGGATACTGTACATGGCTCATAATAAAACATCAATAGCCTATACTGCGCACATTATTTGAAGGGCATACGAATGAGCGCTCAGAGGTTGCAACGGTGACAGGAAGAGTCAGAAATAAAAGGAGGGCGGTGCAAACCTCACTGAATGCACTGTGTTTACCAATTTCAACACTACGGGGTGCAACTATGTTATTTTGTACATTAAGTCCTTCAAACGAACATGTAACTCAGAAACAAAAAAACATTAGGCGACATACTGTACATGGCTCATAATAAAACATCAATAGCCTACTGCGCGCATTATTTGAAGGGCATACGGCGAGCCTTATGCTCCGCGAACTCGTCCACGATGCTCTGTATGTCACTGATTCAGTGAGCTTTTAAGCGGTAGTCTCACGACCCGGATAGTAAACAATAAACATGGAGGACATGGAGTCGTTAGTGTTGCTGGTCTTGGTGCTGTGGCTTGTTGTCACCGACAACGCCAACAGATACTGGCAAGAGCGTATAGATGAGGCGAGGCGCATAAGGCTTCAGAAATTCTCGTAATTCATAATTATTCTCCTTCCGGGTATGCGGTGTTTACAGATCCCAGCGTGCTCGCGGGGCGTGTGTGGGAATGTGAGGACACTCCTCCTCACCAATCAGTGCACAGGGGAGTGTCTGCTCACGCCCCCAACCTTAGTCGGCACGGTTTGGCTCGCTTCAGCCCCACTCCAAAACGGTGCGAGTTTTAGGGGCTAAGCAGGGCTGAAGCGAGCTGAGTCGTGCTGGTTTTTGGTAGTCGAAACGCGAGCCGTGTCGGGCTGAAGTGAGCTGAAGCGAGCTGAAGTGAGCTGAAAAAGGGTAGTGGAAAAGGGCCATAACTGTCGCCAAGTACCAAGATGCACCAGAAATGTGCGTACGCCAGCCATGAGGTTTGCGTAGAGTACCGCACTTTTCCACGCCAAGTCAATCTTTGTACATAGGAATGTTTGCACAGAAAGTGACGTACGTAGCTTTTTTGTGCGTACGCAAGCTTTGTACATGAGGCCCCTGGTCTGGAATACAGTACTCGACTTGTTTTATTGACGTTTTCTCTCTGTGACTTAAGGGGTCAAATATTGTTAATGCAAGGGAGGAGACCCCGGAAGCTTATGGCCCTTTTCCACTACCCTTTTTCAGCTCACTTCAGCTCACTTCAGCTCGCTTCAGCTCACTTCAGCCTGACACGGCTCGCGTTTCGACTACCAAAAACCAGCACGACTCAGCTCGTTTCAGCCCTGCTTAGCCCCTAAAACTCGCACCGTTTTGGAGTGGGGCTGAAGCGAGCCAAGCCGTGCCGAGTGAGGTTGGGGGCGTGAGCAGACACTCCCCTGTGCACTGATTGGTGAGGAGGCGTGTCCTCACATGCCCACACACGCCCCGCGAGCGCGCTGGGATCTGTAAACACCGCAAACCCGGAAGAATAATAATTACGAATTACGAGAATTTCTGAAGCCTTATGCGCCTCGCCTCATCTATACGCTCTTGCCAGTATCTGTTGGCGTTGTCGGTGACAACAAGCCACAGCACCAAGACCAGCAACACTAACGACTCCATGTCCTCCATGTTTATTGTTTACTATTCGGGTCGTGAGACTACCGCTTAAAAGATCACTGAATCAGTGACACAGAGCATCGTGGACGAGTTCGCGGAGCGCAAGGCTCGCCGTATGCCCTTCAAATAATGCGCGCAGTAGGCTATTGATGTTTTATTATGAGCCATGTACAGTATGTCGCCTAATGTTTTTTTGTTTCTGAGTTACATGTTCGTTTGAAGGACTTAATGTACAAAATAACATAGTTGCACCCCGTAGTGTTGAAATTGGTAAACACAGTGCATTCAGTGAGGTTTGCACCGCCCTCCTTTTATTTCTGACTCTTCCTGTCACCGTTGCAACCTCTGAGCGCTCATTCGTATGCCCTTCAAATAATGTGCGCAGTATAGGCTATTGATGTTTTATTATGAGCCATGTACAGTATCCTAATGTTTTTTGTTTCTGAGTTACATGTTCGTTTGAAGGACTTGATGTACTAAATAACATAGTTGCACCCGGTAGTGTTGAAATTGGTAAACACCGCAGTTGCGGACATTTTGTAGCCTAAAATGATGTTATGATAAGCTTTAATAAAGGGCCCGGTCATTTGCCCCGCCCCCGGCCCGGCTCTGACTTGTTCCGCCACTGTCACTGATGCCACTGTTTGTGCTGCTTAACGACATCACGTGACGTCCACCCACTTTCGCTAACTCCACCCAATGTGTCCACCCACTTCCAGCCAGCACGGTTCAGCGCGGTTGTAATCGAAATGCAACTCCAACAGCCCCGCTCAGCTTGACTCAGCTCGACTCGGCACGGCACGGCTCAGCCGCGTTTGTAGTGGAAAAGCGGCAATAGTTTAGCTGTTAGCTCTGAGCTGGAGCGCTCAGATGATGTTTCTTTATATGGGTGTAGCCCTCAGGGTGGTCACAAATGTTGTCAATGTTTTGTCTTTGTTTTTGTGTCCCCCCCTTTTTTTTCTTTGTTTTGTTTTTCTTCTTGCTTTCCCTTTTCAACTCTTCCTCCCCACTCTCTCTTCCTTCATTACAGTGCAGAATACAAGTCATGCAATGTCAATTTAACGTGTTATTGTCAGCTCTATGGCTAATGCTGTGACTGGACTGTGTCTGATTTCCTGGAATACTAAGGGCATGAACAATGGGATTAAAATTGGTAAGATTTTGACACAGTTACAGTACCTTAAAGGGGACGTGATGTTTTTGCAAGAAACACATCTCAAAACATCTGACACCCCACGTATTAAGAGCGTGGATGAGCCACTTATTCCATTCAAAATTTACAGATAAGGTTAGAGGGGCAGCCATTATTATTCATAAAAGGGTCCTCTTTGAACCAACAAATGTAATTCTGGATACTGACGGCCGCTATGGCATAGTTTCGGGCACGCTTCAGAATATACCAGTGATCTTAATTTCAGTTTATGCACTGACCTGGGACGATGACCAATTCTTTACAAGGCTCTTTGCAAAGATTCCAAACGCAGATAGTCACCGCATTATCATGGGTGGGGACTTCAATTTGGTGCAGGATGTGACTCTTGACAGATCTTCCCCTACGCACATCACACTGTCCAAATCAGCGAACATAGTAAAATCGTACGCATCGCAGTTGGGAATCTCTGATCCCTGGAGGTTTAAAAACCCCCATGATAGAGTTTTTTCCTTTTTTTCCCATGTACACCACACATTCTCCCGAATTGATTTCTTTCTACTTGATAATAATCTCCTAGACTGCGTGAATGCATGTGAGTACCACCCAATAACTATCTCTGATCATGCCCCTCCTATAGTTGACATTAGTTTTCCACGGGAGACAACTCCATGTTCACGATGGAGGTTCAGTTCGCACTTGCTGTCAGACAATAAGTTTAAAGATTTTGTTGCGACTCAAATTCGTTCTTACATAGAGTTTAATGACACCCCTGATGTCAGCAGTAGCATTCTGTGGGAAGCGCTTAAAACCACTATTCGTGGACAGGTGATATCTTATATTTCCCAAATGAGAAGGGCTGAACAGGCTAGGCTGGTGGAAATTGCAGAGGAACTTCTATAGCTCGATGGAACTTACTCCACCTCTCCATCCCCCACCCTCTATAAGAAACAGTTACTACTACAGTACATTCGAAACATGACCTGTTAATGACACTCATAGTGGAGAGACAGCTGCGACAATCAAAACAAAGCTTTTTTGAGCAAGGAGATAAGGCAGGGAGACTCCTGGCACAGCAAGCCCGTGCAGCTAGCGCTTCTAGATTGATCTCTCAAATTAAGCTACCTGATGGTAGCCACACTTCTGATCCAGTAGTTATCAATAAATCTTTTTCTGATTTCTATCCTGCGCTGTATACTTCTGAATGCAACCCAACTACGGCAGCGACCCCTAATCCTTTAGACCGGTTAACGTATCCTCAGATTGACGTAAACGTCGCTAGAGAACTGGGAAGACCCATCACTTTGTCGGAGGTACATGAAGCAATCAATTCTATGCAAAACAGGAAATCTCCCGGTCCCGACGGTTTGACAACCGAGTTCTTTAAGGCATACTCGATGTTACTAGCTCCTATCCTTGTGAGAATGTTCAATGATTCCTTTATTGAAGGCAGACTACCAGTGACCTTGTATGAGGCATCTATTTCACTGCTTCTGAAGAAAGACAGGGATCCTACCTCTTGTGGGAACTATAGACCTGTCTCACTTTTAAACATAGATTATAAGATTCTCGCAAAGGTTCTTGCCCTCCGTCTCCAGAGTGTGATGCCATCAATAATCTCATTAGACCAGACAGGCTTCACATTGGGGAGACATCCATTCTTTAACACCAGAAGGCTGTTGAACATCATATTCTCACCCGCGTCAAACACTCCTGAAATCGTAGTGGCGCTTGACGCAGAGAAAGCTTTCGATCGGGTGGAGTGGGGATTTCTATTTTTCATCTTAGAGAAATTTGGCTTTGATTCTAACTTTATTTATTGGGTTAAACTCCTATATGCCACCCCCGTGCTTCTGTAAATACTAACGGCATTCATTCAGCATACTTCCCTCTCAAACGTGGGACCCAACAGGGCTGTCCACATTCTCCTTTGTTGTTCAATATAGCCATCGAGCCGCTAGCTATCTGGCTTAGAAACCAGAATGAGTTTGAAGGCATTTCTCGTTTTGGTTTAGTTCATAAACTCTCTTTATATGCTGATGACCTTCTCTTATTTATTTCAAATCCTACATCCTCCCTCCACTCAATTTTGTCAACTCTGGATCAGTTTGGGCACCTATCAGGGTATAAATTGAACATTCAGAAAAGTGAGCTATTTTTTGTTAATAATTTGGCGAGATCCCTCCCACATTTTCTATTTCCTTTCAAAATAGCTGAAGAAGGATTCAAGTATTTGAGGGTGTTTATTACCAGCCCCTTCAGGGAACTCTTTCAGAAGAATTTTCAGCCCCTATTAGATAAATGCAAGTCGGACTTGTCTAGATGGGCTGCCCTCCCCTTGTCCCTTGCAGGCCGACTAAATCTCATTAAGATGGTTATTCTTCCGAAATTTCTGTATCTTTTTCAACACATTCCAATTTGTCTTAGTAAATCCTTTTTTGTTAACCTCGACCAACAACTCAATGCTTTCATTTGGCATAATAAACCAGCCCGTATTAAAAAAACATTCTTCAACTTTCTAAACCTGAAGGGGACTAGCATTGCCAAATTTTCGCCACTATTTTTGGGCCTGCAACATCAATAAACTTATTGATTGGCTCCATGGGGAGGGTGTAGACACCTGTCCACCTTGGGCTCACACTGAGATATCATCCTCTTCTTGCTCCTTACACTCTACGATCTGTTCCCAGCTCCCCATAAGTGCCCATAATGTCTCACTCAATCCGGTCGTCACAAATACAATTAAAATTTGGATCCAGTTCAGGAAACAGCACGGCTTACATAGAGCTTCGACTTGTGCTCCAGTTTTGAATAATCATGCATTTCTCCCTTCTTGCTCTGACCCTACATTTCGTCTATGGTCAGATAAGGGCCTCAGAACACTTAATGACCTGTATGAAGAAGGTGTTTTCACGTCCTTTGCATCTCTGTCAGATAAATGCAACCTACCCAATAGCCATTTTTTCGGTATCTTCAAGTGAGACACTTTATCCAAAAACAGTTCCCACATTTCCCAAACCGCCCCCCTGAATCCAAAATTGACCAATTACTGTCTCTCAACTTGCGACAAAAGCAACTGATATCTGGCATTTATAATAAGATTGCACTTCTGAACTCAGTCCCCATTGTATCACCTAAAAATGCATGGGAGAAGGATTTGGGAGTAGACATTACTGATGTCCAGTGGAGAGACATCTTAAAACTGATTCATTCTTCGTCAATTTGTGCTAGGCACGGTCTATTACAGTGAAAGGTGCTTCACAGAGCCCATTTTACTAATGCTAAATTAGCAAAGATATGTCTAAATCACAGTGATGCCTGTAACCGCTGTAAACAGTCCCCAGCCGACCATGTACACATGTTCTGGACGTGCCCGAGGCTGACCAACTTTTGGTCCAATATATTTCAAACTCTCAAACAGGCTCTCAACACAAATTTAGAACCAAATCCCCTGACTGCTCTTTTTGGTCTCCCTCTGTCTAAAAATCTCCCTGTTTCTACACAGTGTGTCCTGGCCTTCACCACCTTGCTTGCCAGGCATGCCATTCTTCTCAAATGGAAACAAGTTTCTCCACCAACTCACAATAGTTGGATACGGGAAATTTTACAATGTCTAAAATTAGAGAAGTTAAGGTTTTCTCAGAAGGGACCTTTGACAGCATTTCATAAAACTTGGGACCTACTGCTGGCTTATATTACTAATAGCCTTAATGTTACTCCTGATGATGCCGAGGACTCTTCTTAACAGTTGGAAAGAGAGAATACCCCCTCCCCCCACACACATACACACTTTCTTTATTTTCATCTCTCCTCTATCCCCCTGTTTTCAGGGGTTTTTTTGTGTGTTTTATTGTACTGCAATTATTTACTTATGTTGTTATATGTTGTGTAATAATTTAGTTGTTTGTTGTGACTACATCTGACATGGGTTGTCGGGAGGGATAGTGGGGTTCATGTTGGGGTTCTCTTTTTGTCTTGTTTTTTTTTGTACTTCACTCTAACACAGATACTTCGGCACAATCTGAAATCGATGCATTTTTCTGTACTGTCTGCAAAAATTCAATAAAGAAATTTGGAAAAAAAAAATATCATATGTACACAAGTGTGCACACCCTTTGATATGACACCCAAAAGTGAGCTGAGGTACATTTTGTTTCCACTGATACTGCTTGAGATGTTTCTACAACTTAATTGGAGTCCACCTGTGGTAAATTCAAATGATTGGACATGATTAGGGATTGCCATCACCTGCCTATATAAGGTCCCACAGTTGACAATACATGTCAGAGCAAACTCCAAGCCAGGGGTCAAAGGAATTATCTGCAGACCTCAGAAACAGGATTGTGTCAAGGCATAGATCTGGAGCAGGGGACAAAAAAATTGCTGCAGCTTTACAGGTCCCAAAGAGCACAATGGCCACCATCATTTGTAAATGGAAGAAGTTTGAAATCATGAAGAATCTTCCTAGACCTAGCTGCTCGGCCAAACTGAGCGATCAGGGAAGACAGGTGTTGGCCAGGGAGGTGAGCAGGAACCCGAGGGTCACTCTGACAGTGCTCCAGTGTATCCTTGCGGTGATGGGAGAACCTTTCAGAAGATCAACCATCCAGGCAGCACTCCACAAATCAGGCCTTTATGGTAGAGTGGACAGACGGAAGCCACTCCTTAATAAAAGGCACATGACAGCCCACTTGGAGTTTGCCAAAAGGCACCTAGAGTACTCTCAAACCATGAGAAACAAGATTCTCTGGTGTGATGAAACCAAAATTGAACTTTTTGGCCTGAATACCAAGCATCCCATCTGGAGGAAATCAGGCACCACTCATCACCTGGCTAATGCCATCCCTATAGTGAAGCATGGCGGTGGCATCATCATGATGTGGGGATGTTTTTCAGCAGTGGGAACAGGGTGACTAGTCCTGATAGAGGGAAAGATGAAAGCAGCTAAGTACACTGAGATCCATGAAGAAAACCTGCTCCAGAGCACTCTGGACCTCAGACTGGGGTGAAGATTTACCTTCCAACATGACAACAATCTGAAGCACACAGTCAAGAGAACAAAGGAGTGGATTCAGAGAAAGTCTGTGAATGTCCTTGAGTGGCCCAGCCAGAGCCCAGACCTGAATCCAATTGATCATCTGTGGAAGGAGCTGAAAATGGCTGTGTACCAATGCTCCCCATCCAACCTGATGGAGCTTGCAAGGATATGCCAAGAGGAATGGCCAAAAATGTCCAGAAACAAGTGTGCCAAGCTCGTAGCTTCTTTCCCAAGATGCCTTGAAGCTGTAATTGCTGCCAAAGGTGCATCAACCAAGTATTAGGCTAAGGGTGTGCACAGATATGTAACCCCTAAATAACCTATTTTTGTCAGTAAAATAAAATTGCATATTTTCTAAAAACCTTTCACTTTGTCATTATGGGCTATTTTGTGTAGACTTTTGTGACAAAAATGAACTCAATCTATTGTAGAATACAGTAAGTCTGTAACATAATAAAACATGGACAAAGTGAAAGGGGTGTGCAGACTTTCCGGCTTGACTGTAAGCACACAAGTCGTTCTACCAAAGAATGGTTAAAGAAGAATAAAGTTAATGTTTTGGATTAATGCCAAGTCAAAGTCCTGACCTTAATCCAATCAAAATGTTGTGGAAGGACCTGAAGTGAGCAGTTCATGTGAGGAAACCCACCAACATCCCAGAGTTGAAGCTGTTCTCTATGGAGGAATGGGCTAAAATTCCTCCAAGCCGGTGTGCAGGACTGATCAACAGTTACCGCAAACGTTTAGTTGCAGTTATTGCTGCACAAGGGGGTCACACCAGATACTGAAAGCAAAGGTTCACATACTTTTACCACTCACAGATATGTAATATTGGATCATTTTCCTCAATAAATAAATGACCAAGTATAATATTTTTGTCTCATTTGTTTAACTGGGTTCTCTTTATCTAATTTTAGGACTTGTGTGAAAATCTGATGATGTTTTAGGTCATATTTATGCAGAAATATAGAAAATTCTAAATGTTCACAAACTTTCAAGCACCACTGTAATCTTAAACTGTCCAGTTTGGGTGAGTTTGTGCCCATGATAGCTTCACATTCTTGTTCTTGGCTGACAGAAATGGAACCTGATGTGGTCTTCTGCTGTTGTAGCCCATCCTCCTCAAGGTTCAATATTTTGTGTATGCTGAGATGCTTTTCTTTTTTTTTGGTCAAGGTTTATTTATTCATTTTTAAAGCACAAATGTAAAATTTTACAGTACAAATATTTGTATGAAAGTCAAAAAGCACAAACTTCCACCACCCCCTCCCGCACCCAATCAACCATTCCCATCCCTTCACAAAACAGGCATACAAATACATCACAGGCACACAAATCATAAGCAAGGACATCTAAAACATTAACAGTAAGAGAGAACAAAAAAGGCAAACACAAGACAAATAAACTGTAAATAAATACAAACCCCTCAAAAAATATAATTAAAAAAATAGGGGACATTGGTGGCCAGATCCTTGATGGTTGTCTGCATAACAATCACAGTTATGGTGTATTTGTGATAACATCATAACAAGAGAGTAATAGAGGCCCTAAAGTGAAGAATAGGAATACTTTACAGTACTATTGGCTAATCAGACACAAGGTACACCACCACTCTTGCCGGAGCAGTTGGGGGTTAGGTGCCTTGTTCAAGGGCACTTAAGTCAATCCTGCTAGTCTGGGGAATCAAACCAGCAACCTTTTGGTCCCAAAGCTGTTTCTCTAACCATTAGGCCATGACTTCCTCCATTGAACCCATGACTTCCTCCATTGAACCCGACCAACTGAACTGAACAGTACCATTGAGGAGATTAGATACATATCCTAAGTAGGAGGCTGGTAGAGAAGGAAAACAGTTAAAAGTTGGTGGGTTGGAAAGTACTCTTAACCCTTTGATGCAAAACATATGTACACCCCTTCTAATGCACAACATGGGTCAAAAATGACCCGCATTCATTTTCCAGGTTATTTCATGCTGACAGATTTTCTTTGCTCTATCTTTTGAAATCAATTTATTTTATGATTGAATATTCCAAGTATTCTTTAAATATCTTGTTTTTAATTACCACAAATCATTAATTTAATTTTTTCTTTCCTACTTTATGAACAAAAATACTTTTTATATTACTACACATGGGTCATCCAAGTGTGATTTAAAATTAAATGTCTTAATACTATAATAATAATTTGTTTCAAGTAATTACTTTAGCAGTGAATGGGGCCAGTTATTTATTTATTAACTATGTAGTCAGCTAAGCCGACTACAATAAAATTAGCTAACTAAAGTAGAATATGTCAACAGCTCGGTAGCTAATAGTAATTACTTGTAACTTTCTGACAAGTAATCTACTCACTCTCAAGGTAACCTAAACATCATCAATTTTTTTCTAAGGTAATGTTAGAACAATTGAAAAACATTACTTGCATGTATTAGATGGGCAAAGGGCGCCGTGCTGAGCTGTGAAATGTCTGACACAAGCACAATTCACAGTTCCCACCAAACGCTGTTGTAAATGCATGCGGGTCGTTTCTGATCCATGTGTGTAAACTTGATGTAGAATTACAAAAGCTGTGCTTGTTCATAACTTAAGAAAGGAAAAATAAAAATGATGATTTGTGCTAAACAAAAACAAGATATTTACTGCATATTTGGAAAAGTAAATGACAAAATGAATTTATTTCAAAAGTATATCATAGAAACACTCAGCCATACATGAAATAACCTGGAAAATGAATGCAGGTCGTTTTTGACCCATGCTGTGCATTAGAAGGGTAGTG
Source organism: Neoarius graeffei (assembly GCF_027579695.1). NCBI lineage: Eukaryota > Metazoa > Chordata > Actinopteri > Siluriformes > Ariidae > Neoarius > Neoarius graeffei. Next base: position 39,774,316 of record NC_083590.1, on the reverse strand, counting down.
ATACAAAAAGGGTTTTTATTCAAAAAGTAAGAAAGGAAAAAATAAAATAAGGATGTATGATGATCAAAAACAAGTTAATTGAGGAATACCTTGAATACTGAATCTCATCTCATCATCTCTAGCCGCTTTATCCTTCTACAGGGTCGCAGGAGCCTATCCCAGCTGACTACGGGCAAAAGGCAGGGTACACCCTGGACAAGTCACCAGGTCATCACAGGGCTGACACATAGACACAGACAACCATTCACACTCAATTTAGAGTCACCAGTTAACCTAACCTACATGTCTTTGGACTGTGGGGGAAACTGGAGCAAACCCACACGGACAACATGCAAACTCCACACAGAAAGGCCCTCGCCGGCCCCGGGGCTCGAACCCAGGACCTTCTTGCTGTGAGGCGACAGCGCTAACCACTACACCACCGTGCCACCCCTGAATACTGAATGATGGAATTAATTTATTGCAAAGATATAGAAGATAAAAACTCAGCCAGGTCACTTTTGACCCATGTTTTGCATCAAAGGGTTAAACATACTAGATCATGGAAGTGTTTGTAAGTCAGTAAAGTATTCTATAAAAGGACCCCAGTGCTTGAAGAATCTACTTGTGTCTCCACATAGAGTGAATTTGACTTTCTCTACTTTTAAGAAAAACATGAGGTCTTTCAACCAGACAGATAGAAGAGGGGGCTGTGGTGATTTCCAGTTAAGTAGAATTCTACGCCTAGCCAGTAGGGTGGCAAAGGCCACAACATTTGCATGGGTCTTGCTGAGGACATGTGAGCTGGGTGAAACACCAAATATGGCTACAAGAGGGCACGGTTCCAGAGTGATTCCTAATATTTTTGAGAGGATCTTAAAAATGGAGTTCCAGTAATGTTCAAGTTTGGGGCATAACGCAAACATATGAGTCAAGTGGCAAGGTGTGCCTCCACACTTCACACAGGTGTCCTCAATGTCAGGATATATCTTTGATAGCCTTGAACTTGACAGATGCAATTTATGCACAATTGTAAATTGAATCAAGCCGAAACGGGCACATGATGAAGAATGACGTATTCTGCTAATGGCTCTCTCCCAGAAATCTTCCTCAAACTCCAAGCCCAGCTCCTGCTCCCAGACAGCACAGCTTTTAGAGCAGTGCTCAGTGTTAAATGACAGAAGACCTTGATAAATTTGGGAGACAAGTGACCTCTGATTGGGTTTGAGCTTAAAGAAGTCTTCCCATGGCTGCTTAGGAGGTAGAGAGGGGAAGTCAGAAAAATATTTAAGGTACAATGCCTAATTTGAAAATATTTAAATAAATGTGTTTTGGGCAAATCATGTGAAGCTGAAAGATCTGTGAAGCTACCAAAAACTCTGCCTGTGTATAATTCATTGACCGTCTGTATGCCATTTCTCTCCCACAAGCGAAATGCAGGGTCTAAAAGAGAAGGTGGGAAAAGATGATTGCAGGTTATAGGCATAAGAGTAGAGGGGGAGTATGACTTAAAATGGCACCTGAATTGATACCAAATTTTCAAGGAGGTACAGACAATTTGGTTATCTGTGTAACGAGAAGGAGATGTTGGGAGTGATGAGAAGAGAAGCGCAGGAAGAGAGGATGACACACAAGACCTCAACTCAAGTTGGCACCACAGGGTTTGGGGGTTATGTACCCAAAACAGAAATTTATGGATATTTGCTGCCCAGTAATAATACATAAAATTTGGCAATGAAAGTCCTCCACTGAGTGAGCACTGCTGCAAGAGGGACTTCCTAATCCTAGGAGTCTTTCCTCCCCATATGAAGGAAATGACAGCTTGATCAATAGATTTAAAATATGATTTTGGCAAAAATAGAGGGATGCATTGAAAAAGATATAGAAATTTTGGAAGAATGTTCATCTTAACTGCATTCATTTTACCAAGCATAGACAGGGGTAGATTGCACCACTTCTGGAAAGCAGCCCTCATATGGCTGAGTAGGGGGGTAAAATTTGCATCTAATAAAACAGACAGTGTACGAGTAACAGTTACTCCCAAGTACTTGAAGCTACAGTTATTCAAATGAAATGGTAGGTCAGACTGAGGCCCTGTCCACATGGCAACGGATTCAGATGAATCTGATAAAATTGTTTATCGTTTCGGCCTGGTGTCCACACGGCACCGGCGTTTTGGGTGCCCCAAAACGAAATCTTTTGAGAACGGGTTCCAGAGTGGAAAAATCTGGCAACAGCCCCGTTGTGAAGTCGTCTGGATGAGTAGAATGGATTTGTTTACGATGACGTCACAACCACATGACTGTCAGTGCTTCACGCCGGGTAGAAGTGTAACGAACTCAATGCGAGCTGTCAACAAATCCTATAACTTGGTTCATGAAATGCGCTTACAAAATATTTTCACTGTGAATATTTATTGTGTAATGGTGCGTGAGAGAGAGAGAGAGAGAGAGAGAGAGAGAGAGAATAGCCCTTAGGGCAGAGTCTTTAGTCCAAACACTGCGGAAGTACTGAGTATAACCAAACCGCGCACTGCCCGTGCGCTTTCCAAAAACAAAAACAATCCCGTCAGCAAAAATAGGGAAAAAAAAGGAGCGATCTCACCTCTTCAGATGTTGGTTTAAGTCCGACAATACATTCCTCAAAAAGGGCGTAGAAGAACAAAGTAATCCATCAACTTGTAGCATTCAATTTATTCCGGACCATTAAAGAATTCTGGAAGATATCAGAATGTTGGTGTACCGGCTTCCATCTACCCCCATTCATTCCTCTTTCCGCGTCTTTCGTTTTACGCTACTGATTAATAATCAAAACTTTGTGGCTGATGCTACAGAAGAAGGGGTTTATGCGCATGCGTCTACTTCTATTGTTCTGGTGTCTCCGATGGGACCATCTTACAGTGCAAGTAGAGGTGTGCCATGTGTATTGCATCGTTTTCAGCAAGCGTTGTGTTGCCATATGAACCTGATATTTTACTGATCCGTTGCCCATGTGGACGCGATATTTAAAAAAAAAAAAATCTCGTTGCCGTTGTTGTGTGGATGTAGCCTGAGAAAGCAGGAGAGCCTATGAGTTTATAGGGAGACATTCACTCTTTTGTAGATTGAGCTTGTACCCAGAAAAAGAGCCAAAATTTTGTAATAAAGACAGAGTGTTGGGTAGTTGAGAAAGAGGATCAGTAACGTACAAAAGCAAGTCATCTGCATACAACGCAAGCCTGTGTTCAATGCCCCTACGGGTTATCCCCAGGAATGAGGGTGAATTTCTGATAGCTATAGAGAGGGGCTCTATAGCAATGGCAAAAAGCTGGGGAGAGAGTGGACAACCCTGGTGAGTGCCACACGATAAATTGATATATTCAGACCTGATATTATTGGTGTTGACAGAGGCAAGGGGTGAGGTGTACAAGAGGCATATCCAAGATATTAGTGTATCCCTAAAGCCAAACTTTTTCAGAACAGTGAAAAGGTACTCCCACTCGACTCTATCAAAAGCCCTTTCAGCATCCAGAGAGATGGCTACTTCAGGGAGTTGACTCGTGTCTTTGGAATAGATAATATTAAACAGCGTTCTAATATTGAAAAATGAATGCCTGCCTTTTATAAAACCAGTCTGCTCATCAGATATTATACTGGGAAGAACATTTTCAATGCGGGTAACTAACAGCTTAGCCAGGACCTTTATGTCGGCATTGAGGAGACTCAGGGGCCTGTTGGAGCCACACAGATCAGGGTCTTTCCTCTCCTTTAACAGAAGAGAAATTGAAGCTTGTCTTAGAGTGGGGGGGAGTGAACCTTGCTTTAGAGATTCCTCAAACACAGACAGAAGCAACGGGGCTAATTGAATGTGAAATTTCTTATAGAATTCAGGGGTAAAACCATCTGGACCAGGAGCTTTGCCTGATTGCAATGACATGATAGAACCCACAACCTCATCCAAATTTATAGAGACATCAAGTTGATCAGCTAGAGTGGAATTTATATTCGGGATATCCAAGCTATTAAGAAAATGGATCATGTTGGAGTTGGTTGGGAACTCAGAGGTATAAAGTGAAGAATAATAGGACTTAAAAGTAGAGTTTATCTCAGCAGGGTCAAAAGTTAATGTTCCCGAGAGGTTTTTAATTTGTGGAATAGTGCGCTCTGCTGCCTGACGTTTTAGCTGATGTGCTAGAAGACGACTGGCTTTATCACCATATTCGTAGTAAGAACCACGAGACTTTAGCAATAACCTCTCTGCTGCCCCTGCTGACAGGCAGTCAAACTCGGCCTAAAGGTCAAGGCGTTGTTTATAGAGCTCAGGAGATGGATTCAATGCATACTGACGATCAATGTTAAGAATGGCATTGGAAAGGTCCGTCTGTTTAGCTTTCCTAATTTTATTTTGGTGTGATGCATAAGATATGATGCATCCTCTAAGGTAAGCTTTGAGGGTATCCCATAGTAAAGAGTAAGATGTGTTAGGAGTTTGGTTTATCCTAAGGAAAGTGTCAATGGATGAAGAAATTAATTCACAGAAAGAGGGGTCAGATAAAAGTAAAGAATTCAGTCTCCATGGGGGTCGGTCCACACGATGGGAATTCAAGTCAATATCAAGAACCAGGGGAGCGTGATCTGAAATAACAATAGGTAAATATTTTATGTTTATAACCTCTGGGAATAGAGAGCCATCAACAAAAAAGTAATCTATACGAGAAAATGTATGGTGTATGTGGGAAAAGAATGAGTATTCTCTAGCTAAAGGGTTATTAAATCTCCAAGGGTCAGTGTATTTATGCTGCATCATAAACTCAGAAAAAGCTTTTGACATGGACGATGGCTCACTGGTTCGAGCGCTGGATCGATCCAACACAGGGTTGATAACACAATTCAAGTCTCCAAAATTCTGAATTGTCAAAATTAGGAGCATATACATTCACCAAAAGAACAGGTGTGTGGTTAATAGAGCCCATTATGATTAAATATCTACCATTTTTGTCAGCTATAACTTTAGCTGGGGAAAAGCGTAAGTTTTTGTGGATTAGAATGGCAACTCCTCTGGCCCTGGAATCAAAATTGGAGTGAAAATAATGCGCAGCCCAAGGGGGTTTTATTCTATGTTGGTCCTTAACACGCAGATGAGTCTCCTGGAGAAAAGCTACATCTACCATCAACTGTTTTAAGTGCGAGAACACTCTAGATCTCTTCACAGGGCTATTCATCCCTTTTAAATTCCAACTCAAGAATCTCAGGGATGAATCACTTTTAACAAGATCACCCATATCTTAAATCAGGGTGAATAAAACAACAAGATGGGTATAAGAAATAAACTGGAAATACAGCACATACACCTAGCAAAAACCAAAGGACCTCAGCTAGGAGGGGTAATATCAGAGCAACCACCATATAAACAAAAAACTGTAAGGTTAAGAAAATCACATCAAAACACATACATGAGGAAATACACATAAAAACGAAACAAAGACACATGCGCACACAGGTAAAAGGATCCCCCTCTCCCTCCCCTCTCCCAGTCCCTAAATCTCCCTCCCCATGGGAGAGAAATTGCGGGGAAACTCCTCGTCTGATTCCAATGCATCTAAACAAAACAAGTCACCTCTTCTGAACAGAGAGGCTCCCAGGTGAAAAATTCACATTTAGTATTTAAACTAGATTATCAAAACACCCCTGCAATAAACGCAAGTCAGAACCGTATTAACTGGGCTAGAGCTAGACCGCAGCTCAATCACCTTGAGAATTCTCATTGTTAACCTAACATTAAACACAATGCAAAATCAGTCATATTTACGGATATGAATGTATAAGCAAAGTAAACTAGTAATAGCATTTCAAAACATCTATAAAAGACCCAGGAATAGCAAACCATAGTTAAAATAAAAACATGCACAGGTTCATTCCCTCCAAAGCTAGCTTGCAAGCTAACAGAGCTAGGTTAATCTGTAAAGTAATGTTAGCTGCTAATGAGATAGCTAGTTCTAGCCTACCAGTAAGCCAGTAAGCTAACTGCCATCGATGGGTAAACTATAAGTAGGCAAACCGCCGTACAAAGTACAAAAGATCCAAAATACTGTCACATATAGAAAGTCCAATGGACCTTACTTCACCCTGAAGGAAAGTTATTGTCAAATCAGCTCTGTGCATCCACCAGTGAATTGAAGTGGAGTTTCTCATTGCCATGGTCGATACGAAGTTCATTCTCATCTCATCTCATTATCTCTAGCCGCTTTATCCTGTTCTACAGGGTCACAGGCAAGCTGGAGCCTATCCCAGCTGACTACGGGCGAAAGGCGGGGTACACCCTGGACAAGTCGCCAGGTCATCACAGGGCTGACACATAGACACAGACAACCATTCACACTCACGTTCACACCTACGGTCAATTTAGAGTCACCAGTTAACCTAACCTGCATGTCTTTGGACTGTGGGGGAAACCGGAGCACCTGGAGGAAACCCACGCGGACACGGGGAGAACATGCAAACTCCACACAGAAAGGCCCTTGTCGGCCATGGGGCTCGAACCCGGACCTTCTTGCTGTGAGGCGACAGCGCTAACCACTACACCACCGTGCCGCCCGATACGAAGTTGGGCAGGAAAACGCAGGGAAAACTGCACCTCTTTCTCCTTCAGACATCGTCTCATGTTGGAGAAAGCAGCCTTCTTTTTAGCGACGCTAGCATTGAAATCCAGGAAAATGTAGACCTTACGACCGTTGTGAATAAGCTGCTTCTTGTTGGCAATCCCCCAGCGCCAGGCTCACTCCTTGTCCTGATAATAGTGGAACTGAATGATGAAGACCCTTGGCTTTAGCCCCTTGGCATTGGGGTTCGATGGTTTAGGGCCGATGCAACGAGCTCTGTCCAGAAGTGGTGGTGATTGGAATTCTGTTCCCAGAACGTCGGCAAAAAAATTGGACATATATGCCACTGGATCAGCTCCTTCTGCCCCCTCAGGTATGCCAATGACACAAAGATTGCAGCGGCGGGAGCGGGATTCTAGGTCTCCCATTTTATCAATTAGCTGCTTGTTAGCCGTGGCAAGATCTTCAACCGCTCTTTCTAGCAACACAACTCGGTCACTGTAAGAGGAGAAGTGTTGCTCCAAATCAACAATACGGCGGTCTTGAGAATCAATCCTCACTGTAAATCCCTCAATCGCAGCAGCAATTGGTGCCAGAGTGTCTATCACCAGTTTAAGTTGATCAGTAATGACCGATGTTAGATCAGACATTAAAGCAGAACGAAGATTGTCCAAATCCACAGGTAGTTTAACAGGGGAGGCGCCATGAGTACTAGCAGACAAAGCGTTAGCATGGTCGGAGTTCTTAGTAGCAGGCGTAGCTGTGGTAGTAATCTTGTACCGACGCGATTTCTCTGATAGACTGGTACCAAAATTCAAAAAAGTGCTTATTTAAGGAATTAAAGGCATTTTTGAGACAAAGTCGGCAAACAGTCTTATTTTGTCAATTTGGGTGTGCCAAATTCAAATCTGCAATATGCCGAGCTCTATCTGACCTCTGTTGACCTCTAGAGGTCATTGAACTTTGGGCCTGTAAACGTCTCAGCTGAACCCAGTTTCTCAGCTTTCTAAGGAATGAAATGTACTAAAATGATTAATGAAGTTAGCAAATGGCCTTGTTTGTTAAATGTTTGGGTGCTGAATTCATTTTTCATTTGTAAAACGACATATGACCTCTGATAACCTCAAGGTCATTAAACTTGGCCTATAGGCCTATGCATTTAACGGCATTTTTAAACTGACTTTACTCCCCCAAAAAGAATATGAACAGACAAAAAACATATAGAAAGGAACAAATACAACATTAAATGCCAGTCCATGTACATGTGACTTACTTTTCACAATGAGAATGCCTAGGCGATCACCTTACATAACATTGCATTACATTTAGCGGTTATTGTTTATACAAAGCTACTGAAAAAAGGACAGATTCAGCAGCATACAAAATGTGGGGGCATACAGGGTATACAGGTTAATCAGGGTTAGTATATATGAGAGTTTTTCTCTTTGTTTGTTTTTTGTTTTATTTTAAACGGGGTAAAGCCTTTACAAAAAACAAACAACAAAGAAAAAAACTCTCATATATACTAACCCTAATTAACCTGTATACCCTGTATGTCCCCACATTTTGTATGCTGCTGAATCTGTCCTTTTTTCAGTAGCTTTGTATAAACAATAACCGCTAAATGTAATGCAATGTTATGTAAGGTGATCGCCTAGGCATTCTCATTGTGAAAAGTAAGTCACATGTACATGGACTGGCATTTAATGTTGTATTTGTTCCTTTCTATTTGTTTTTTGTCTGTTCATATTCTTTTTGGGGGAGTAAAGTCAGTTTAAAATTGCCGTTAAATGCATAGGCCTAGAGCTGTGCAATATATCGTATTTTTATCGCGATATCGATATTGGTGTCAAACGATATCAAAATTCATAATATCGATATGAAACGATTTTTTGTCATTTGTCGAAAGGGACGTGCACAATATTTCTACAATGGCAATAAAACAACAATAACATTGACGTGACAGTAAGGTAAAACGAACCCTTCTGTCCCCTAAGGCACACCGTAGCCTTGCATACGTCATCCATTCTACTCCCGCGATATCTCCGCAACAGTAAAAAATCAATTCTTCTGTTTTCATACGTGTCGGGTGATTTGATATATTGATTTCTTAATATGTTGTTTGATTTGCTTGCTAATAGTTATAATAATACAATTAACATATTTACGTCATATTTTTGGATGTGGGACTGGGTAATGTAAAAATGGCATCTACGGAAGAAAACAAGCACAACAATATTAGCACATATCCAGCTTGCTAGCTGTGTTAGATGTGTTAAACCGTGTGGATTTAAGTGGAATAATTGCGAGTCGTCCTGTGGTCAAGGCAGCGTTTTAAGGTAAGGCAATTTGGTTATTAATGTTGCCCGCCGCGGCATGTTTACTTGGGTTCATTTGATTTTGACTTGTGCATCTGCAGCTCGCATCATGCTTTGAAGTAGGTTCTGCTAAGGACGGGTTTATTGCGCGATGTAGACGGACTCAGATGTAATTACATTGTTTTTAAAATTCCGTGCGCTTAAAACGGTGTCCCCCTGCTAATCATGTAGCCCTAATCATGTGTTGCTTTTACTTTTCGAGTGAAATATCTCTGCAAATGGTATTTCAATGCTGACATGCCAAAAAGATAGCGGAGTCCACATTTGGAAGATGAAGGAAGAGAAGCCTGATGCTTGAAAATAGATCGCTTAATCCACAACGCATATCTGTATTTGAGACATAACCTGCAACTAGTGGGGATGTTTTGGAATGACTGTGCGTAGGGTGTTTTTGGCCACAGAACACTAACCCACAGTAGTAGGAGGACTACTGGGTTCGTGGATTTTGTCTGTTGACTGAGCGAAGCATGGTGTTTGCCTTGTGCCATTTCACGTAGCATCTAGCCGCAGTGCCACCTACACTTTCAGGGAATGTTTCCATGCCGCTGAGCTATTTTCATGTATGTTAATTCTTAAGGACTTGTCTCTATATTGTGCGTGTTCACACACGGACTGGCCATCGGGAGTAGCGGGAGTTTTCCCGGTGGGCCGGTGGTTCAGTGTGGGCCGGCGGAGAAAAAACAAAACAAAACAGTTGCGCGCTGGCCTTTAATATGATAAGCAATGTTAACAGTTTCTTTAACAAACTGTTAACATTGCTTATTACAGTTGCGCGCTGGCCTTTAATATGATAAGCAATGTTAACAGTTTCTTTAACAAACTGTTAACATTGCTTATTACAGTTGCGCGCTGGCCTTTAATATGATAAGCAATGTTAACAGTTTCTTAAAGAAACTGTTAACATTGCTTATCATATTAAAGGCCAGCGCGCAACTTTTTTTTTTTCTCCGCCGGCCCACAAACTCCCGCTACTCCCAATGGCCAGTCCGTGTGTGTGCGTGTTTTAATGTTGGTGTCTTAACAACACACAAGCTTACGTTGTAGTGTGTGTGTGTGAGAGAGAGATTTTATCCTTGGCTGGCTACGAGCCAGTGTGGACGTTACGCAGTAATCACTGGTAATACCAGCGCTGGCTCCAAACTCTGTGATCGGAAATGTTGAGTGAGGAGAACGTGAGCCTTGTGCAGGCTATAGGACCTATGCAAAGTACGCGCTTGCACAGTAAATAGTTTAAGTAAAAGGCGTTTCAGGGTACAACGGGAAGGGTTGACAGGTAGCCTATGAGGCCTGTACTATAAAAATGTGGCCCGGTGCCTCAGGTGTTGATGATCAGGGCTTTAAAAAAAGGTGTATAAATATCGTTTTAAAAATCGCGATATCGATATTTACTGAAAAAATCGCGATATTGATTTTTTCCAATATCGAGCAGCCCTACATAGGCCTATAGAGATCTTGCAGTCACGTGACCGGAAAGTACACAACCGCCATCTTGTCGGTCAAAACACCGCTGAATACTGCTGCACTCGTGTACAGAATGGATCAATTTCAACCGACGGACTACACAGCTCATTTTTCTAATGAACAGATAACTAGATATATGTCTAAAATAAACGACCTACAGATTAGTGACCCTTATGGCTTACCGGACGGAGTTTTCACGACCGGATTTTGAACTGCCAGCGGAATACCCGGACGTGTATAATTACCTCATTAACTTTCCCTCGCTGTTCAGTGGTGAAGCACTGCGTGCCTATAAATCTCTGGACAGTTATCTTTACAGAAATTCAGGATTTGTCAGCGACTCAGATGTGGCATCTTGCAAACAAGAATCCTCATTGGATGGGTAAGTCACTTAAGTATTGAGTATAGCACTGACCAGTCGATTATAGAATAGAATAAGGTAATTCCAGCTGTAATTCCAAATCGTCCGTCTTGTTTACATGGATCTGGCGTTGGAGAGGTAGAGGCTTGGCAGTGGAGATTTGAGTGGCTGTTTTCTGAGCTTAGTCAACAGGCCGGCTCTGCAGCCTCGCTTTTGTTTCCTCTCCCGGTGCCGCCTCCTTCACTTTGCTTCCGATAACAATCCACGGAGACCCCGCTGGTCTCGCTATCTCGTCCGGAATGTTGTGCATGCGATGGAAATTGCTACAAACCGTCATTTTCTGCTGGAAACCAATGTCCAGTAAGTCCATACGGTTGTAGTGGATATTGAAGTCCGGTACAGACGAACAACACGCAAAAATACACACAAAAAACATAAAAAATGTGCACAGGTAGGGAGAGCTTGTAGCCGCAGCCGTTGTAGTAGAATTGTATATAGTAGGGTTTTCCAGAAGAAAAGGTAGAAGTAGAAGCAGAAGTAGAAGGCGGAATATGGTGTTTGACCGACAAGATGGCGTCTGTCACAATCTGGGTCGGCTGTGACGTCACATGCAAGTGCTTCATAGGCCAAGTTTAATGACCTTGAGGTTATCAGAGGTCATATGTCGTTTTACAAATGAAAAATGAATTCAGCACCCAAACATTTAACAAACAAGGCCATTTGCTAACTTCATTAATCATTTTAGTACATTTCATTCCTTAGAAAGCTGAGAAACTGGGTTCAGCTGAGACGTTTACAGGCCCAAAGTTCAATGACCTCTAGAGGTCAACAGAGGTCAGATAGAGCTCAGCATATTGCAGATTTGAATTCGGCACACCCAAATTGACAAAATAAGACTGTTTGCCGACTTTGTCTCAAAAATGCCTTTGGGTGTCACAATTCTGGATTTTGGTACCAGTCTATGATGCCATTTCAGTAAAAAAAAAAAGTTCTAAAACTTTAAAGATAATAATACAGGGGCGTAACTGTCTGTGAAATATGAAAAATTGTTAGCAACACCCTGGATCTCTCTCCACCTGCTTCTTGCTCTCTCACATGCTCAACCAGAACTCCCCTGAGATGCTTTTCTGCTCACCCTGATTGGAAAGAGTGATTATTAGGGTGAGAACCAATCTGGCCATTTTCCTCTGACCTCTCTCATCAACAAGACGTTTCCACCCAAAGAACTCTCACTCACTCAATGGTTCTTGCATTTCCCACCATTCTGTATGAACTCTACAGACTGTTTTGTGTGAAAATCCCAGGAGATCAGCAGTTTCTGGAAAAAAAAAAACAGCCCTTCTGGTACCAACAGCCATTCCCAATGGTTAAAGTCACAGAGATCGCATTTTTTCCCCTTTCTGATGTTTGATGTGGACATTAACTGAATATCTTGACCGGTATCTGCATAATTTCATGCATTGTACTGCTGCCACATGATTGGCTGATTATGTAACTGCATGATGAGCAGGTGCACAGATGTTCCTAATAAAATGGACAGTGAGTATATCTACAATGCCCTAAACAATTATTGGCACCCCTTGTAAAGATTAATAAAAAGGGTTGGAAAAAAATCCACCTTTTGGTTGAAGTCGCTTCATCTCACACTGAAAAAAAATCCAACCTTTCATTGAAATAAATTTATTCAGAGGAAAAAAATCCCTCATCGAGAAATAACTAATTTCAACAAAAGCACATACCACTATTATTGGCACCCCTGCATTTAGTACTTTGTACAGCCTCCCTTTACCAGTACAACAGCACTGAGTCTCTTCTATCACATTTTATAAGGTAAGAGAAAACAGAACAGGGCATCTGAGACCATTCCTCTTTCCACAATCACTCCAGATCATCTAGAGTCCTCGGCCCTCTCTTGTGCTCTCTCCTCTTCAGCTCACCTCACAGGTTTTCACTGGGGTTCAGGTCAGGGGACTGAGATGGCCATGGCAGAAGCTTGATTCTGTGCTCAGAGAACGATTTTGGAGTTGACTTGGACAAATGCTTCAGCTCATAGTCCTGCTGGAAGATCCAGTGATGACCCAGTTTTAGTTTCCTAAAATGCAGAGGCAGCCAGATTCTGATTTAAAATGTCCTGGTATTTCATGGAGTCCATGATGCCCTGGACCCGAATAAGATTTCCAGGGCCTTTGGAGGAAAAACAGCCCCAAAACCTCACAGAACTTCCACCATATTTTACAGTTGGGATAGGGTTCTTTTCATTATAGCCATCCTTCTTTTTACACCAAACCCACCGCGAGTGTTTATTGCTAAATGCTCCCTTTTTGTTACATCAGACCACAGAACACGGTTCCAGACAAAGTTGTAGTAGCGTTTCACAAACCTCAGGTGCTTATGTTTGTGGTTAACTGACAGAAAAGGCTTCCAAATAATCTGTTGGCATGGAGGTGACGTCTGATGGTGGTTTTGGAGACTTGGAAACCCCAAGATTTATTTTTTCTTGTAATTCACCAACAGTGATCATTCATCTCATCTCATCTCATCTCATCTCATTATCTCTAGCCGCTTTATCCTGTTCTACAGGGTCGCAGGCAAGCTGGAGCCTATCCCAGCTGACTACGGGCGAAAGGCGGGGTACACCCTGGACAAGTCGCCAGGTCATCACAGGGCTCAACAGTGATCATTGGGGATTTTTTTTTGTCTCTCTTTTCATCCTCCTCACTGTACATGGTGGCAAAATAAACTTGGGCCATCTTCTTGGCAAGTTTGTAACAGTTCCAGTTGAAGTCCTTTTTTTTTTTGTTATTGCCTTAACAGTAGAAATAGGCATTGTCATGCATAGCTATTTTTTTTTATAACCGCTCCCTGACTTACAGTATGAAGGTCAACACACTTTTTCCTCATTTGTTTTGTGTGTTCTCTTATCTTTCCCATGTTGATGGATGACTAAGGGAATTTGGCCTCTGTCTCACCTCATTTTGTCTCTTCTCATTATGTACCCCAGTTAATCAGGAAGTCATGGATTATAGCTTGAAAGTTTCTACACACTCCAAACAACTAAAAAATGTACAATGTAGAAGTGGCATGCATTTCAAAAACAGTATAGTAATAATGGTTATTATCTTATTTAGAATGCAGCTACTTATATATTATATATGACTATAATTTGTGTACTATATACAGTATAATATGCCTTGTCATAGGTTCTACACGGCTCTGAAAATGTCCTGGAGGGATGAACATTATTCTTCCAAAAGGTATTTTAATGACGTTGGTGGAGAGTGCTGTCTAACAAGTCCATCCAAAATCTCTCAAAGGCCATAAGTACATAATTTATATAATTTTCTTGCTCATCATTCCATTCAGTGAGCCCTTGTGCTCTATGGGTGGAGGTGGAGTCATCCTGGAAGAGACCACTCCCATCAGGATAGAAATGTTTCATTATAAGGATAAAGGTGATCAGTCAGAATAACTCTGTATTGATTTGCAGTGACACTTCCCTTGAAAAGGACAAGTGGAGCCAAAGCTTGATCACAAAACACTTTCTACATGACAATAGAGTCACCACACCTTTCACTGTACAGGTCAAACATTCAGGCCGGTACCATTCTCTTGGTGGACGCCAACACATGGCCTCACCCAGTTGTTCAGAATATCTTGAAGGATGACACATACAGCGGGGTCCAAAAGTCTGTGGCAACACTGAAAAAAAGGCATTTTTAAACATTTATTTAAGAGAGAGAGAGAGGGGGGATATAATCTAAGGGGAGACCTAAATTTAAAAAAACCCCAAAGGTTCGAACAAATGTGAAAAGCATGTGCGTATCGAGCTGTGGGGTGACTTTATGGAACAGACTGGAGACAGAAATAAAACAAAGTGCAAATATAAATCTGTTTAAAAAAAGGTACAAAAAATATTTTTAAACACGTATATAGAAGAGGAAGTATGTTAACAGAGGATGATGAGGGATAAATAGAATAGGGTTGATTGTTATATTAGAACTAACTTAGTATATGGTATATATGGTATATATTTATTTATGGGGATAGGTATGTAGCAGATATTTATTTTTGTAATGATATATTTATATAGATATTTATGAAGTGTATATATGGTATGTAGTATATATTTATTTTTGTAATTAAATATTTACATAGATATTTATGAAGTATATATATGTGTATGTAGTATATATTTATTTTTGTAATTATATATTTATATAGATATTTATGAAGTATATATATATATATATATATATATATATATATATATATATATATATATATATATATATATATGTAGTATATATTTATTTTTGTAATGATATATTTATATAGATATTTATGAAGTGTATATATGGTCTGTAGTATATACTTTTGTAATTAAATATTTACATAGATATTTATGAAGTGTATATATATGGTATGTAGTATATATTTATTTTTGTAATTATATATTTATATAGATATTCATGAAGTGTATATATATGGTATGTAGTATATATTTATTTTTGTAATTATATATTTATATAGATATTTATGAAGTGTATATATATATATATATATATATATATATATATAT
The DNA here is from genome assembly GCF_027579695.1 of Neoarius graeffei. Taxonomy (NCBI): domain Eukaryota; kingdom Metazoa; phylum Chordata; class Actinopteri; order Siluriformes; family Ariidae; genus Neoarius; species Neoarius graeffei. The sequence goes on along the minus strand of NC_083590.1, from coordinate 39,758,981 downwards.
ATATATATATATATATATATATATGTGTGTATGTAGTATATATTTATTTTTGTAATTATATATTTATATAGATATTTATGAAGTGTATATATGGTCTGTAGTATATATTTTTGTAATTAAATATTTACATAGATATTTATGAAGTGTATATATATGGTATGTAGTATATATTTATTTTTGTAATTATATATTTATATAGATATTCATGAAGTGTATATATGGTATATATTTTTATGGGTGTATTAATGTAGTTTGGATTTCGGGGTAGTTAAAAAGGGGTGGGAAATTAAAAAAGTATTGTACTTCTTCCCACTCCTTTTTCGAACAATGTGAGGTGTTTTGTAATGTCTTAGCTCTTTATGTTATTTTATTTATTATTATTTTTTTTGTCACTTTCTTGTTGTCTTTCTTTTGTATGTACAAATAGTTACATACATTTTTTATACGTTTGAAATAAAAATAAAAATTCAATTCAATAAAAAATTCAATTCAATTTCAATTCAGAAAGTTTTAGAATTTTAAATATTTAAAACAACAAAAAAAGTTCACTATCTTGAGTATTTAATATTCAAGATTCAGCACTATTTCTAGGTCCCTATTTGAATGTAAGCAAAAATGTGATATTGACCATGTTAACTCCTTTAAGGAACGAGCACATCAGAGGGACAGCACGTGGAGAGCTTGGGAATTAAGCTAAGAGAGATGAGACTGAGATGGTATGGGCACATCCTGAGAAGAGATGCAGAGCATGTTGGAAGGAGAATGTTGAGGATGGAGCTGCCAGGCACACAAAAACGAGGAAGGCCAAAGAGGAGATACATGGATGTGGTGAGAGAGGACATGAAAGTGGCAGGTGTGGTAGAGAAGGATGCAGAAGACAGGGAGCAATGGAGATGAAAGATCCGCTGTGGCGACCCCTAACCGGGAGCAGCCAAAAGAAGAAGAAGAAGACCATGTTAACTCCTTTGCACAAAAGGTCAGATTTTCCTCATGCCTAATTTATCAAAGTGTGTGATCAGACAACAGTCTGATGGATTTGATAAAAAATGGATCATAAGTTTTTGCACAAACTTGTGGAGTTTGTGCAGCCCGAGTGCACACTCTCATTAAAGCAAAAAAAAAAAAAAGTGGATGGACCAAATGCTAAGAAAGTCTGAAATTCATGTAAGTATTTCAAAAAGTTTGTAGTTTTCACTCAAGTTGTTGTCAATAATATAATTTGTAATGAAAAATGTTGTATTAAATTAGAAAATAATTAAAAATAGAAGCATTTTAAGCCCTCTGTGTGACCATATGACCCCCCCCACACACACATCCCTGTTTTTCCATTTCATATTGCACTTAATCATAAACAAGATTGCTGAATGTGTGAATTTCCATCCATCCATCTATTATCTATACCGCTTATTCATCAGGGTTGGAGGGGAAGCTGGAGCCAATCCCACGTGAGAGGTGAGGTACACCCTGGGCAAGTCACCAATCTATCACAGAGACAGATAGACATTCACACCTACAACTCAAAGTAGCCAGTTGACCTCATTTGCATGTATTTGGACTGTGGGAGGAAACTGGAGCACCTGGAGGAAACCCGCACAGGCACGAGGAGAACATGAAAACTCCACACATACCCCTTTTCCACCAAATCAGTTCCAGGGCTGGTTCGGGGCCAGTGCTGGTGCTGGTTCACAACTCATTCAACTTGCGAGCCAGCTGAGAACCAGTTTGCTTTTCCATAGCTCGCGGTGCTAAGGGGAGCCACTTCATTACGTCGCTGTATACGTCAGTTACGTCGCTGTATACATCAGTTACGTCGCTGCGTTTGCATAAACCTTGGCGTGAACATCGAAGCAACAGCAACACGGAGAAGAAGCGGCAGCAACAACAACAACAGCAATAATAATGGATGACTTCGCATTTGTACAGCTGCTGCTTCTCGTCGCTTAAAAATGGCGACCTTTCGCGGTCTTGCGATTGTTGTTGGTCTTAACAACTCCGCCCCCCCCCGCTGACGTAAGCAGTTCTTTCCTCTGGCCCAGCAAAGAGTTGGTGCTAGCCTGGAACCGTTTTTTCTGGCCCAGAGCCAGTTCTTTGTTCAGTGGAAACAGAAAACCCGGTTCCAAACTAAGCACTGGCCCCAAACCAGCCCTGGAACTGCTTTGGTGGAAAAGGGGCAACAGAAAGGCCCTGCTCAGCCACATGGTTCAAACCCAGAACCTTCTTGCGTGAAGCAACAGTACTAACCACTGCACCACTGTGCTCCCCCGATTTCCTGTGCATCAAATATATATGTCACTTTCATCACTGTTTCTTGACAAACATCCAATTGAGAAGTCTGCAGAATTTGTCACTAGTTTATATTCAGTGTTAGAGTCAGAAAACACTAAGCTTTGTAAAAGAAGCTGTCTGAACTGTCCTCCTTTTGTGCTGTGTTTTATATAGTTTATGAGCAGTTTCCTGTCAGAGAGAGTTCCAAATATAACCCCTTTTGGAAACTAAGACCCCTTAACTATTTCAAAGAACCACTGAGGAGCACTTGTTTTTCCCACTAAGAATGTAGACTTGGTTTAAATATACACTCAGCCAGAGGACACAATACCCTGTGTCCCACTCCTGCCTTTATCTGCACAAATCAGCATAGACCTGAACAAATATAAAAGAATGCAAGGCATACAAATGTTGCTATAATTATGTCTTTATCTGACAGCACCCAAAGTCTCTACAATAGGTTTCCTCTCACTGGTATTTAACTCTATAAATATTTCATTAAAATGGCACTTTCGCTGCATGAAAGCTACAGAAATTCCTGTTAACTAATACAGATTTGCAGAGTTGAGTTAACCATGAAATTGGATTCCCTTCCTTAAGTTGTGTGTTAAATGAGCCACAGCAGGTACTATATGAATGAAGTGTATTTATTATACACTCTTATACAAGAGCAATATGGGACAGTGAGAACTGAAAAGTGGGAATAAAAACAGACAAGCAGGAAAAAGTAGAAATACTATAACTTTTAATTTTTCACTTGGTAGAGACTTTACTAAAACTAAAACACTCAAAAACAGGTGTCATATTCACAAGGAATCTTATCTGAACCATTTCATGCATGGATTTTTAGTGAGCCTGACCCCTTCTGTTCTCAGGACCTGCCTGATCCATCCTGATGCCTTAACTCTGTCTAGAGTTCTCATCTACCTACTAAGGATGGCCCCAAATGGACAGCATAGAGGCTTGAGCATGGTCATGGGCTCAGGCATAGATATGGACATGGACTCAGGCATAGACTTGGGCATAGACTCAGCCATAGACTTGGGCTTGAGCATTGGGCATGGACCCTGGTGTCAGCATGAGCATGGATTCGGGCATGGACATGGACATGAGCATAGGCATGGACATGGGCTTGTACTCTGGTGTTAGCATGGGCATGAACTTGGACACGGACTTGGACTCCGGCATGGTTCAAGTGACAGACTTGTCCTCCCTGAAGCCTGGCAGCAGAGCAATGACATCTTCAAAGCCAGAGAGAGGAGCGAGTACAGGAATGCTGATAGCCCTGTCAGCCTCTTGAAGGGGCTCTGGAGCAAAGGCCTCCACATCTGCTGCTGTGTCAGACTTACAGGTAATAGCACCCATCCCCCAACAAATTTCTAGGGATCATTCCCTCTCTGCCTCTGGCATGGCATGGCATTGCTCAGCAAGCCATCTCTATTCATCTACATCCATTTGGTTGGCAAAATATTCCATCATGTAATGGTGGTAGGTGGATGTAATCACAGGAAGAGAGTTTAAAAAGCATTCTGACAAACAGTTCCAAAATGTTAGACAAAGGCAGAGTCAAGAAACAGGCAATGGTCAAGTGAGGCACAGACAGGATATCAGAGGTAGAGACAAAATGTGGTCAGAAAAAAAAGTTCAAAACCAAGGCAGCACAACAGAATATAAGGCTTGGTAATGTCAGACACAGGGTACAGAGCATATATTACGCAAACTCTGTGCATTGTGAGAGTCCTTATAAGTGCGCACTGTGTTTGTGCTCTAATCAGGAATGGGTGTATGGCAATTAGCTCTAATGAGCTTAAACATGGTGCTGCGCGTGAGTTGCAGTCTGCAGTGTGTGCTGCGTGCTTCGAGCACCTATGTACATGGACATGACACTGTAGTTGCTAAAAAGAGTTTCTACTCAAGTTTCCATCACTGAACGGTTAATACCTTCAGTTTGCTAAAACAGACTTTAAGTTAAAACTAGAATGAATTCAGAAATAACTCTGATGTTCATACTCAAATTCCTGTTAACACAATTAGCACTTTTTGTCTACATACTAGTGCATCTCAAACAATTAGAATATCATGAAAAAGTTAATTTTTCATAATTTAATTCAAAAAGGTATACTTTCATATAGTCTATATTCATTAAACATAAAGTGAAATATTTCAAGCCTTTTTTGTTTTAAGTTTGTGATGACTATGGCTTATAACTCATGCAAGTCAGAAATCCAGTATCTAAAATTGTTAGAATATTTCTAATATTCTAATATTCGTGTACTTCTTTACCATGAATTACTGCATCAATGTGCCGTGGCATGGAGGTGATCAGCCTGTGGCACTGCTGAGGTGTTATTGAAGCCCAGGTTGCTTTGATAGCAGCCTTCAGCTCATCTGTATTTTTGGGTCGGGTGTTTCTCATCTTCCTCTTAATAGATTCTCCATGGGGTTCAGGTCAGGTGAGTTGGCTGGCCAGTCAAGCACAGTGATATCATGGTCAGAAAACCATTTGATAGTAGTTTTGGCACTGTGGACAGGTGCTAAGTCCTGCTAGAAAAGGAAATCACCATCTCCATAAAGCTTGTCAGCAGATGGAAGCATGAAGTGCTCTAAAATTTCCTGGTAGGTGGTTGTGTTGGCTTTGGACTTGATAAATAGAATAGAATAGAATAGAATAGAATAGAATGCCTTTATTGTCACTATACACATGTACAATGAGATTAAAGCATCTCCAATAACAGTGCAAACAGCGTGTAGAGAGGGAGAGAGAGAGGAAGGGGGGAAGGGGAAAAAAAGGGGGGGTGTAAGGTGCACAGTCTGAGGTGTATGTGTTGTGTTGTGTTACACATTATGGAGTGAGGTATTGCACATATAAAGTATTGCACAGAGACAGTCACATTTTAAATTATTGCACGAGAGAGTCACATTATAAGATAAAATATTAGACATTATGAATTATTACAAGGTAAGGTGCACAGACTTGAGGTGTATGTGCTGTGTGTAAGGTGCACAGTCCTGAGGTGTATGTGTTGTGTGTAAGGTGCACAGTCCTGAGGTGTATGTGTTGTGTGTAAGGTGCACAGTCCTGAGGTGTATGTGCTGTGTGTAAAGTGCACAGTCCTGAGGTGTATGTGTTGTGTGTAAGGTGCAAAGTCTCATCTCATCTCATTATCTCTAGCCGCTTTATCCTTCTACAGGGTCGCAGGCAAGCTGGAGCCTATCCCAGCTGACTACGGGCGAAAGGCGGGGTACACCCTGGACAAGTCGCCAGGTCATCACAGGGCTGACACATAGACACAGACAACCATTCACACTCACATTCACACCTATGGTCAATTTAGAGTCACCAGTTAACCTAACCTGCATGTCTTTGGACTGTGGGGGAAACCGGAGCACCCGGAGGAAACCCACGCGGACACGGGGAGAACATGCAAACTCCACACAGAAAGGCCCTCGCCGGCCCCAGGGCTCGAACCCAGGACCTTCTTGCTGTGAGGCGACAGTGCTAACCACTACACCACCGTGCCGCCCAGGTGCAAAGTCCTGAGGTGTATGTGTTGTGTGTAAGGTGCACAGTCCTGAGGTGTATGTGTTGTGTGTAAGGCGCACAGTCCTGAGGTGTATGTGTTGTGTGTAAGGTGCACAGTCCTGAGGTGTATGTGTTGTGTGTAAGGTGCACAGTCCTGAGGTGTATGTGTTGTGTGTAAGGTGCACAGTCCTGAGGTGTATGTGTTGTGTGTAAGGTGCACAGTCCTGAGGTGTATGTGTTATGTGTAAGGTGCACAGTCCTGAGGTGTACGGTTATGTGTTGTGTGTAAGGTGCACAGTCCTGAGGTGCATGTGTTGCGTTTCACATTATGGAGTGTGGTATTGCACATTATGAAAGTATTGCATAGAGAGTCACCTTATAAAGTACTGCACATTTATAAATTAGTAAAATAGTAAAATAGTAAAATAAAATAGACTATAAAGTCAGAGCATATCCGAGTTCAGGGCAGTTATGGCTTTTGGAAAGAAGCTGTTTTTTAATCTATTTGTCTTTGTCCTGATGCACCTGTAGCAGCTCCCTGAGGGCAACAGGTCGAACAGATCAAAGCCAGGGTGGGAGCTGTCCTTGATAATGTTCTTAGCTCTGCTAAGGCAGCGGGAGGTGTAAATGTCCATCAGGGAGGGGAGAGGGCAGCCAATGATCTTCTGTGCTGCTTTAACTACCCTCTAGAGCCTCTCCCTGTCTACAGCAGTGCAGCTGCCATAACATACTGTAATACAGTACATCAGTATGCTCTCGATGGATGAGCGGTAGAAGGTCAGCAGCAGGTTGGAGCTTAAGTTGTACTTCCTGAGGACTCTCAGGAAGTGTAGCCGCTGCTGAGCCTTCTTAACGACTGCTGTAATGTTTGCTGACCAGGAGATGTCGGCAGAGATGAGGACACCGAGAAACCGGAAGGTGTGGACCCTCTCCACACACACGTTGTTGATGTAGAGGGGGGCTAGGTCAGTGCTGTGCTTCCTGAAGTCAACAATGAGCTCTTTGGTTTTCTTGGTGTTCAGAACGAGGTTATTTTCTGAACACCAGGCTGCCAACTTCAGGACCTCCTCTCTGTAGGCTGCCTCATCTCCCTTTGAGATGATTCCGACCACTGTGGTGTTGTCAGCAAACTTGACAATAAGGTTGTTGTTGTTGTGGGTCGGACTACAGTCGTGGGTGTAGAGGCAGTACAGGAGGGGGCTCAGCACACAGCCCTGTGGAGAGCCGGTGCTCAACGTGTGGGTGGAGGAGAAGTGGGGGCCAAGTCTCACAGTCTGGGGCCGGTTAGTAAGAAAGTCCTTTAACCAGGCACATGTGAGAGGGGGAGGCCGAGAGTGTCCAGTTTTCTAATAAGGATGTTCGGGATTATTGTATTAAAAGCTGAACTGTAATCCACAAAGAGTATGCGGACGTAGCTCTGCTGCTGCTCCAGGTGATTTAGTGCAGAGTGGAGAGCTACGGCAATGGCATCCTCTGTGGATCTGTTTGTGCGATATGCGAACTGGTAGGGGTCGAAGTCTAGGGGGAGGTGGTCCTTGATGTGCTGAAGAACTAGTCTCTCAAAGCACTTCATGATTACTGGGGTGAGGGCCACAGGACAGTAATCATTCAGGCTGGTGACGGGAGACTTCTTCGGCACTGGGATTATTGTTGCAGATTTTAGGCAGGGCGGGATGACTGCCTGAGCCAGGGAGAGGTTAAAGATCCTGGTGAAGGTAGGGGCGAGCTGGTGGGCACACGCTCTGAGCACCTTACCAGGTACACCATCTGGGCCGGCAGCTTTCTTGGGGTTCACTGCCAGGAGCACCCGTCTGACATCGTGCTGCTGTACAGTGAAAGGAGTGGTGTGGGAACTGTGTGGTGGTGGGGGCAGGGCAGGAGCAGATGAGTGCTGCTGAGATGTTTCAAAGTGAGCAAAGAAGTGATTTAACATAGCATAAAACACGGTGGACCAACACCAGCAGATGACATGGCACCCCAAATCATCACAGACTGCAGAAACTTAAAACTGGACTTCAAACACCTTGGATTCTGTGCTTCTCCACACTTCCTCCAGACTCTAGGACCTTGATTTGCAAATGAAATGCAAAATTTACTTTCATCTGAAAAGAGGACTTTGGACCACTGAGCAACAGTCCAGTTCTTTCTCTCCTTAGCTCAGGTAAGACGCTTCTGATGTTGTCTCTGGTTCAGGAGTGGCTTGATATTAGGAATGTAGCAGTTATAGCCCCTTTCCTGAAGACATCTGTGTGTGGTGGGTCTTGATGCACTGACACCAGCCTCTTTCCATTCCTTGTGAAGCTCTCCCAAGTTTTTGAATTGACTTTTCTTGACAATCCTCTCAAGGCTGTGCTCATCACTGTTGCTTGTGCACCTTTTCCATCCAGCCTTTTCAGCAATGACCTTCTGTGGCTTACCCTAGGCTGACACTTGCACGACTTTTGGCCACGATTTTGTCGTGGCAAGTCGTGCCATTTTGGGGCATGAACTGGGAGGCTCCCGCACTGTTCACGACTAGTTCACGCATAGTTCACGACAAGTTCACGAATGCGTGCCCGTCCACATTCACGAACTGGCACGACGAGTTCACGCATAGTTTGCGCATAGTTTACGCACTTCCCGCATTGGCACGACGAGTTTGCACAATTCGGACGGTGTCGTGCTGACTTGGGCACGCCTGTGTCATGCACAACCTCATCCTCATCAGATACCCACACGCAGACTAATTCACGCATAGTTCACGACGAGTTCACGAATGCATGCCCGTCCACATTCACGAACTGGCACGACGAGTTCACGCATAGTTTGCGCATAGTTTACGCACTTCCCGCATTGGCACGACGAGTTTGCACAATTCAGACGGTGTCGTGCCGACTTGGGCACGCCTGTGTCATGCACAACCTCATCCTCATCAGATACCCACACGCAATTTCAGAAGTGGACCGCGAAGATCCGGACACACATGATCTGATCCCTGGTGGATGGAGGACTGACCAACACCTGCAGGGGCTGCTGTCTCTAACCGGCCATCATACCCAGAAGGATGCAAAGGATCAGCGAGACTACCTGTCACATTACTACATGTCCCCTGCTGGTGCTGTCCCTTGGCAAGAAAGAATGGTAGTAGCTTCATGAGCTGCATCCACAGTTGTTCCATTTTTGAAATAAAAGAAACGAAACTCCCCCCCCCAAAAAAGTCATGAAGGAATAGAAAATAAAAGACATTAAAGAAAAAAGCAAGAAAAAAAAATTGCGAATGGCGAGAAGTGTCCGGGAAGCCCTATATATACCCCCACACCGACGTGAACACCACTGTCGCGCAGTAGTCGTGAACTGCTCGTGAACTGCTCGTGAACTCGTCGTGAACTGCTCATGCCATGCGCAAACTGTTCATGAAGTGCGTAAACTAGTCGTGAACTACTTGTGCCATCAATGCGTGACCGTGTCAGTGGGAAGGCACGGCCACGCTGCGACGCACACCAATTCATGAACATGTCGTGAACTACTCGTGAATTCGAAGTGAGCTGTTCGTGAACTATTTGTGGCAGTTCGTGACAGTCGTGGCATGGCGCGCACTTCCACGCACTGGCACGCATCCTCCCTCATCGTCCCGACGAGTTCACGACGAGATCACGAACAGTTTGCGCATAGTTCACGACCCGGTCGCGAAATTTTGTCGTGACCAAAATTTTGAACATTTCAAAATTCTCGTCCCGACATGGCACGCAGTCACGACAGTCACGCCAGTTTACGACTAGTTTGCGCACTGGCACGACTCGAGTCGTGCCAATGCGTGCCACGGAATCGTGCAAGTGTCAGCCTAGCCTTACCCTTCTTGTGGAGGGTGTTGATGATCATCTTCTGGACAGCTGTCAAGTCAGCAGTCTTCCCCATGATAGTGGTTGCGTGTACTGAACTAGACTGAGTGATACATAGTATTTATACTGTTTTACTCAAAACTCAAAACAAAATTTTCTCATATTTTGAGGTGTTTTTTTCATGAAATTCTAATTGTTTGAGATGTAATAGTAGTATATAGTTATAGAAGACTAATGATTTATAAATGCGCTATCCGGCGTCACCCAGATGAGGAGGGGTATCCTTTTGACTCTGGTTCCTTTCAAAGTTTCTTCCTCCTGTTGTTTCGGGAGTTTTTCCTCACTACTGTCCCCTCTGGCTTGCTCATTTGGGATAAACTTATAAATCTGAAATTAATACTTGGAATGTATATGTTTCTGTAAATCTGCTTTGTGACAATGTCCATTGTTAAAAGTGCAATACAAATAAAAGTGAACTGAACTGAACTGAATTGAAGAGTGTCCACACTAATGGACAGTCAATTTAGGCTCTTTTTATCTCATCTCATTGTCTCTAACTGCTTTATCCTGTTCTACAGGGTTGCAGGCAAGCTGGAGCCCATCCCAGCTGACTACGGGTGAAAGGCGGGGTACACCCTGGACAAGTCGCCAGGTCATCACAGGGCTGACACATAGACACAGACAACCATTCACACTCACATTCACACCTACGGTCAATTTAGAGTCACCAGTTAACCTAACCTGCATGTCTTTGGACTGTGGGGGAAACCGGAGCACCCGGAGGAAACCCACGCGGACACGGGGAGAACATGCAAACTCCACACAGAAAGGCCCTCGCCGGCCACGGGGCTCGAACCCAGACCTTCTTGCTGTGAGGCGACAGCGCTAACCACTACACCACCGTGCCGCCCCGAACTTTATACATAAATAAAAAATATACAGTGGAGCTTGAAAGTTTGTGAACCCTTTAGAATTTTTTATATTTCTGCATAAATATGACCTAAAACATCATCAGATTTTCACACAAGTCCTAAAAGTAGATAAAAAGAACCCAGTTAAACAAATGAGACAAAAATATTATACTTGGCCATTTATTTATTGAGGAAAATGATCAAATATTACATATCTGTGAGTGGCAAAAGTATGTGAACCTTTGCTTTCAGTATCTGGTGTGACCCTCTTGTGCAGCAATAACTGCAACTAAACATTTCTGGTAACTGTTGATCAGTCCTGCACACCGGCTTGGAAGAATTTTAGCCCATTCCTCCATACAGAACAGCTTCAACTCTGGGATGTTAGTGGGTTTCCTCACATGAACTGCTTGCTTCAGATCCTTCTACAACATTTCGATTGGATTAAGGTCAGGACTTTGGCTTGGCCATTCCAAAACATTAGCTTTAATTCCTCTTTAACCATTCTTTGGTAGAACGACTTGTGTGCTTAGGGTCATTGTCTTGCTGCATGACCCACCTTCTCTTGAGATTCAGTTCATGGATAGATGTCCTGACATTTTCCTTTAGAATTCACTGGTATAATTCAGAATTCATTGTTCCATCAATGATGGCAAGCCGTCCTGGCCCACATGCAGCAAAACAGGCCCAAACCATGATACTACCACCACCATGTTTCACAGATGGGATAAGGTTCTTATGCTGGAATGCAGTGTTTTCCTTTCTCCAAACATAACGCTTCTCATTTAAACCGAAAAGTTCTATTTTGGTCTCATCCGTCCACAAAACATTTTTCCAATAGCCTTCTGGCTTGTCCACATGATCTTTAGCAAACTGCAGATGAGCAGCAATGTTCTTTTTGGAGAGCAGTGGCTTTCTCCTTGCAACCCTGCCATGCACACCATTGTTGTTCAGTGTTCTCCTGATGGTGGACTCATGAACATTAACATTAGCCAATGTGAGAGAGGCCTTCAGTTGCTTAGAAGTTACCCTGGGGTACTTTGTGACCTCGCCGACTATTACACGCCTTGCTCTTGGAGTGATCTTTATTGGTTGACCACTCCTGGGGAGGGTAACAATGGTCTTGAATTTCCTCCATTTGTACACAATCTGTCTGACTGTGGATTAGTGGAGTCCAAACTCTTTAGAGATGGTTTTGTAACCTTTTCCAGCCTGATGAGCATCAACAACGCTTTTTCTGAGGTCCTCAGAAATCTCCTTTGTTCGTGCCATGATCCACTTCCATAAACGTGTGTTGTGAAGATCAGACTTTGATAGATCCCTGTTCTTTAAATAAAACAGGGTGCACACTCACACCTGATTGTCATCCCATTGATTGAAAACACCGGACTCTAATTTCACCTTCAAATTAACTGCTAATCCTAGAGGTTCACATACTTTTGCCACTCACAGATATGCAATATTGGATCATTTTCCTCAATAAATAAATGACCAAGTATAATATTTTTGTCTCATTTGTTTAACTGGGTTCTCTTTACCTACTTTTAGGACTTGTGTGAGAATCTGATGATGTTTTAGGTCAAATTTATGCAGAAATATAGAAAATTCTAAAAGGTTCACAAACTTTCAAGCACCACTGTATAATAATAATAATAATAATAATAATAATAATAATAATAATAAACAAAGCAAAACATATTTGTTGACAGACTGAACTAAAACCAAGTTTTTTAAAACTTGTGTCTTTTCTAAACTGTGTAAAAAATGTTATTTTCTGAAATTAATAGTTTTTAAAAAGTGAAATTATATATATATTTTTTAAACGCAAAAATGTATCACATCTATTTGATATTTTTGTTTTGTGAATCAAAATTCACATATATCATGCAATTAAACAAAGAAAATCTAAAGAATATGGATATATGCTTATAAATAATTTATGAATGAAATGATTAATACTGGCGGCATGGTGGTGTAGTGGTTAGCTCTGTCGCCTCACAGCAAGAAGGTCCGGGTTCGAGCCCCGTGGCCGGTGACTCTAAATTGACCATAGGTGTGAATGTGAGTGTGAATGGTTGTCTGTGTCTATGTGTCAGCCCTGTGATGACCTGGCAACTTGTCCAGGGTGTACCCCGCCTTTCGCCCGTAGTCAGCTGGGATAGGCTCCAGCTTGCCTACGACCCTGTAGAACAGGATAAAGCGGCTAGAGATAATGAGATGAGATGATTAATACTAAAAGCTCTTAAAAAGTACATAGATGAAGAAAAAAGATCTAAGTCAGTGGTGTCAAACTCATGTAAAAAATATCAGTTTAGGAATGAATATCTAAAATGTGTTCATTTATCTGAGTACATTATAAAAACATAAACAAGTACAGGGTTCTAACTAGATCAAACAATCAGTGTAGGCACCAGTCATAACAGCCAGGGGTTTGGGGGCCACCTTAGGGCCCCAAAAGCTCACGGGTTCCACATGCTCAGAGCTGCATTCTAGTGCATTTCTTGGCACTTGCAGGCCTCCCTGAAAGTTACTCTTTTTTTGGTAATATTAATGAGATTTTGTTGCCAAAAGTTGCTGTGATTGTTTTTGATTGAATACTTATTATAATTAATATTCAACTATATTAGTGACATATTTATGGAATAAAAATAAAACAACCAGTTGATGTTCACCAAGTGTCAGCTTTATTTTCAGCTTCAGTCATTCAATTACAACACATGACTATCCAGATCTAACTCGGGGACTGGCATGTATTACATACATGGCGTGTAAGCGCCTCTTAACACATATGTGACGCCTCACCGAATCCAGGGACACATGTCGGCCGAAACGAATAAGAGATAATCGCAAAAGAAGCATTTTTTTTTTTTTCGAAATTTGTGATTTTTGTTTTTTTCCATCATGTGCAAGTTGAGATCTTGAAGAATGCAATCAGTATTTCAGATAATAGATTGTTTTGTTGGAAAAGCATACATTTTTTGTTGCAAATTGTCTCGTTTTTGTCAGGACTGTAGCCTGCTGGGGGGTGTGGGTAAATTACCATATGGGCCATTCACATGATGATTTAAGTCTTTTGTTTTTTTTCCGCGAATCAGCTGTATGATATGAGCTGAGCGCATGGCTACTTAACTGAATACAGGCGTGTGATTTCACTATGGAATGAGTTACTAAACAGAGCGCAGAGGAGCAAACACCGCGAAGCAAACAGACACACGGTATTTACATCGGAGATCACCATTTCTAGCAAAAAAAACGCAACCTCGTTTTCCAGATTGAATGGAATACTTGAATGATTGGATGATACACGGACCTTTCTAGGATTACACTCCATCGGAGGCATTGGTGTGTGCAAGGCGCCGTTTCTCTTTCTAATGGGGTAAGTTTATTAATCTAAGGCTGTGTGGTTATTTTTGCATGTAACGGAGAGTGTTGTGGTTTGGTTAAGCCTAGGTCACAACCGGACGTACGATTTTTTGGCCGTGTGATTTTTGGCGTTTCCCAAATCGCTGCAGTTTTTTTTTGTTCACGGAGAAAGACGCGCATTGGCCGTAAGTTTGTCTTGCAACCTGAAAAAAATGTAAGCGCCCGTAGAGTTTGTTTGACATGACAAAGAACCTCTGCGGCCGGTCTGCGGCTCGAAAATCAGCACATCACATGCGCGCTCTCGTGCTTTTCACACGCACGCTATCGTGCTTTTCATGTGCGCTCTCCGTGTGTTTCTTGCGTTTTTTGCATGTAGACCGGCCGTAGGAGCACGTACGGCCGGTTGTGACCGAGGCTTTACATGAAACTAGTGTTGTGTTAGTTGTGTCATCATCGTGATATCTTTCTTTCTTACGGTGTGAGTAATTTTTCAACCACAAAACTTTAAAGTATACTTTAGGACTTATTTTTGTACTTCATAATTGTGTTGGGCATACTTTGCATGGAAGGAAAATTGACGTGGTGATCTTTGTTTACATGAAAGTAGCATCGTGCTAGCTCGTAGGGGGTTGGGCTTTCCTTAATGTCATGCAAATGAGCACCATTATGTGCCCGCCCTACACCCAGAGTAGCTGAGATGGAAAACTTTGAGGGCGATTTTCTCCCTTTTCTGTTTTAAGAAGTATACACTTTCAAAAGGCCACACATTCTTCAAATATTGTCAGATCTCCACATGGAAGGCATCATTGGAAAGCTTAGAAACTGTACTTTCTGAATCTGTCAATAACTCAAAATGCCCCCGGGCCGACATGTGTCCCTGGATTCTGTGATCTGCCACATATGGCACTTTACCATGAACAGAGCATATGGAAGGAGGTAAACGGGACTAGCATGATCAGTGATAATCTCCACACGTAACTACTTGGGCAGCCATGCACTGGACGCTTATGTGGACGGGACTGGAGTCTGTCCGAATGTAGAACATTTGCATGGCAGCACGCCGTCGCCGCCACGTGGGGATAACAAGAGAAAATTAAACAAAAGACCACATTTTCAAGATTGGCAAGTCTTTTTATTAGTTTAGCAGCAACTTTTACAGGCGTGTTGGCAATATTGTGGGTGTAGTGGTAAGGAAACATTGCGTATCAGCTAAGGATGCACCGAATTTTCGGCCACCGAAAATTTTCGGCCGAAAATGGAAAAAAATCCACTTTCGGTTTTCGGTGGACTGAGTTAGAAGTGAGGCCGAAAAGTCATGTGTGATGCAAAGACGCAATGAAACAATACAATGTGATGATCTGGCCAGGGTTGCCAGCACTGAAGTCGCGAATGTTTGAAACGTTTCTGAATGTTAACTTTTTCTTTCTCACGTTCTCTCACTAACTTAGTGGTATAAAAATGATACATGCTAATAAAATAAAACACAAACGTCCTCTCCCTTTGTGAGACCCATTTCCCATTAGCTTTTTGTCTTGTTTTCGTGGTGCCAGTTGTTTATTCATCTTGTCAGACTTGGCAACATTGAACTGGCACCTTCTTGAAAATGTCGGCGGTGTGGAAATATTTTAAAGTATCTGAGAGCGAGAATAGGGTTGCAGTTTGCAATGAATGTGACACAAAAGTGTCTAGAGGGGGTATTAATGCTAAGACATTTAGCACTTCAGGTTTAATTAGCCATTTAAAAACCAACCATCCAGCAGAACATGATGAATACGTGAGAGAGTCAGCTGCTGCTGCAGCTAAGAGAAAGGCTAGCAGTGCACCATCTGTGGCCGACGTCTTTGAAAAGACAAAAAAATTCGCCTCGGAGAGTCCCAAAGCAATAGGGATTACTAAGGGTACTCAAACAAAAAGAATCTGCACTACAGAGTCAGTGCGTGCGCCCTCACTCTCGGACATGTTCGAGGAAATCATCCAGGAAAGCGACCCAGATCTCAGGCAGCCGAGTGCCACTGCTCAGCAGCTGGACTGTTACAGTACCTGTCAGAAGTCCTGATCCCCAGGAATGATGATCCTCTAACATATTGGAGGACCAATTGAGGGCGCTTTCCTGAGTTGGCACGGATGGCACGCAGGTAAGAAGTCAATAGGTTTTACAAAACAAAAGGTTTAATTTAATGAATGTAATATAAAACAATATTGGAATACAACAACGACAGTGCACAAAAATGAAGCACAATATTTTAAAACAATAATGGAATGGTTTATTCTCTGTATGTCTTTTTTTATTGCTTGATAATAAAGAACTGAACCTACAATGTTATTCCCATCCAAGGTACTTGGCTGCTCCATGCACAAGCACAGATAGCGAGAGGCTGTTTAGTGCTGCATCCAATGTTCTTGATGAGAGGAGGAACAGACTGACATGTGACAAAGCAGAGAAGTTACTGTTCATAAAGAAGAACCTGCCACTGTTCCTGAAGGAGTAGGCTAAGTAGACTCTATGCCAGAAGGACACTCCATAATTCATTTGCGATTTTGCAAGCTGATGCATTTTTTTGTTGTTGTTGGAATGCTTACAGAAGAGGTCCACCTAAGTTCAAATAGTTTTTTTATACATTTTATTTGGGGCTTGATACACAGGTGCAGTGGTTAATGTTTGGTCTATATTTGTCTACCGTCATACCCCAGGGCAGAACAGAGAGTAATATGTTGAATACATGATTCATACAGGCTTTTTAAGTGTTTGAGTTAATTATACACTTGATTTGGATTGTGTTCTTTTGGAGTTTTTTGTTTGAATGCCTTGTCTAATGAAAATGGGAAAAAAGGAAATTAAAAATCAAATGAACAACTATACCTACTGGCAGTTCTACGGGAACATTTCAAGACTATTAAATAAACATTTACTTTCTTTGAAAAAACATGTCTACAATTATTTTAGGCTATTATGCAATATTTAAAAAATGTAAAACTTAACTGCATTTGATATTCGGTTTCAGTTTCGGTATTCGGCCAAGCATTTTAATTGTTATTCAGTTTCGGCCATAAATTTTCATTTTGGTGCATCCCTAGTATCAGCCCAATATGCTGAAAAGGCCTAGTTAGAACCCTGAAGTATATCACCTACAAAACGTGAACAGGCTGCCAACAATTTCTAATTATTATGGGCTATGGTTGGAAGACTTTGCATAATTTCTTTACCTTCATGGCTTTGTAGCTTAAAAACATAAAAAAGAAACCGTTTGATATGTCAGCATTTTGATTTTGCTTCCAAGCAGTAATCCAAAATACTTTTGTGTTAATTTTATTTTTTACTGTCTGTGGAATCAGACCAGGTGGGTGGAGCACAGAAGCACGGCAGGCCAGAACTGAGTTTTCAAAAACCTCATTTATTGTAGCTTTGCAGCTTTTACATTCACTCTCCCAGGCACGCACGCACACACACAAGTGTTCTGTTTGGGGGAGAGCTCCCTTTCCCTGCTCTCTCTCTCCTTTTAATGGGTGCAGTCACTGGGGAAGACACACAAACACAGGTTAATTCCCATCAGGTGCAATGATTCCACCACTTACCTTCCCCGACTCCGCCCTCCATTCACAGACCGACGCTTGGCCACGCCCCTGCTGCCACATACCCCCACCGCCCGACTCAGGCTGGGGAGCTGTCCGGCCTGCAGCTGACACCCCCCCCCCCCCTTGATGGGAGAGGAAATTTGCCATGACCATCTGCACCCCCAGCCTGTGGACCACCTCGAACTTAAATGGCTGGAGTGCCAGATACCAACGGGTGATCCATGCGTTGGCATGTTGGCATCCTTCATGCGGTGGAGCCACTGCAGGGGCATGTGGTCTGAACAGAGGGTGAAAGGGCGCCCCAGCAGGTAGTAGCGGAGGGTGAGGACCGCCCACTTGATGGTGAGGCACTCTTTTTCTATGGTGCTGTACCTGCCCTCGTGCACCGACAGCTTCTGGCTGATGTACAGCACTGGACAGTCCTCCCCTTCCACCTCCTGGGACAGAACAGCCCCCAGCCCTCTGTCCGATGCGTCCGTCTGCAAAACAAAGGGAAGAGAAAAGTCAGGGGAGTGTAACAGTGGCCCCCCACACAGTGCAGCCTTTATCTTAGAGAAAGCCCGCTGGCATTGCTCCATCCACTGGACCAGATCTGGTGCCCCCTTTTTAGTGAGATCAGTCAGCGGGCTGGTGACGTCCGAATAATTAGGTATAAACCTATGATAGTAGCCAGCCAGCCCCAGGAACTGTCTCACCCCCTTTTTGGTCTTGGGCCTCGGGCAGGCCACAATCGCTGCTGTCTTATTAATTTGGGGATGCACCTGCCCATTGCCCAAGTGGAAGCCCAGATACTGTACTTCCACCCACCCAATCGCACACTTCTTCAGGTTGGCTGTGAGACCTGCTCGCCTCAGCGACCTAAGGATGGCCAATAGGTGTTCTAGATGCCGCGGCCAGTCATTACTACAAATAATGATATCATCCAGGTGGCGTGGGGGCGGAGGACCCTATCGATAAGTCGCTGGAATGTAGCAGGCACCCCAAACAGCCCAAAAGGAAGTGTGACGAACTGGTGTAAGCAAAATGGTGTGGAAAAGGCCATTTTCTCTTGGGATAGTGGAGTCAAGGGGATCTGCCAATATCCCTTTGTCAAATCCAGTGTCGAATAAAAATGAGCCATGCCTCATCAATCGAGCAACTCGTCAATACGAGGCATTGGGTACGCATCAAATTTAGACACCGTGTTGACTTTTCTATAGTCCACACAGAACCGGATCGACCCATCGGCCTTGGGAATCAAGACCACTGGGCTGCTGCAGTCACTGTGGGACTCCTCGACGATGCCCATTTTGAGCATGGCCTTGAGTACTTACCGAATCAACTTTTTCTTGTGTTCGGGCAGTCTGTAAGGGCAGCTGCGCACTACTACCCCCGGGGGCATCTAAATGTGGTGTTCTATGAGGTGGGTGCGGCTGGGCAGGGGTGAGAACACGTCAGAAAATTCTGTCTGCAACTGGGCAACCTCTGTGAGTTGGGTCGGGGAGAGGCGGTCTCCACAGGGGACCGGAGTGGTGGGCAATGTCAATTTTCTTTTTTAAACCTCCGGCCCCAGCTCCGTCTTCTCCGGAACCACTGACACCAACGCCATGGGGACCTCCTCGTTCCAAAGTTTTAGTAGATTGAGGTGGTATATCTGTAATGCCCCACCCCTGTCTGTTCGCCTCACCTCACAGTTGACGTCCCCGACTCGCCGTGTGACCTCAAAGGGTCCTTGCCACCTGGTGATCAATTTGGAGCTCGACGTGGGCAACAACACAAGTACTTTATCTCCCGGTGTGAATTCCCTAAGGTGCGTGCCCCTGTCATACAGACGGACTTGACGTTCTTGGGCCTGCCACAAATTCTCCTGGGTTAGGTGCGTGAGGATGTGGAGTTTGGCGCGCAGGTCAATAACTTATTGAATTTCATTTTTACTGGTCAAAGGTCCCTCCTCCCAATTTTCCCATAGCACATCCAGAATGCCACGCAGCTTATGCCCGTACAATAATTCGAATGGGGAGAACCCCGTGGAGGCTTGTGGGACCTCTCGCACTGCGAATAACAGGGGCTGAAGCCATTTATCCCAGTTGTGTGCATTTTCGCTTACAAATTTTCTAATTATGTTTTTGAGGGTCTGATTAAACCGTTCGACTAAGCCATCCGTTTGTGGGTGATAAACATTGGTGTGGATAGGCTTAATTCCCAGTAACCCATACAGTTCGCGCAGTGTGCGTGACATAAACGTAGTGCCTTGATCAGTCAGAATCTCTTTGGGGATTCCGACTTGGGAGATGACGTGGAAGAGTGCTTCTGCAATACTACGTGCGGTGATATTGCGAAGAGGCACTGCTTCTGGATATTGCATTGCATAGTCCACCAGAACTAAAATAAGGTGATATCCTCGTGTTGACCGATCTAATGGCCCGATGAGATCCATCCCAATTCTTTCGAACAGGGTCTCGATTAATGGCAGAAGGCGCAAAGGCACTTTTGGAAATGCCGCAGGATTTACTAACTGGCATTCTCGGCACGCCGTACACCACCTACGGACATCGCCGTGAATCCCTGGCCAATAGAACCGGGCCATTATTCGAGCTCGTGTCTTATCCTGCCCCAAGTGTCCGGCCATGGGATTAAAGTGAGCCGCCTGGAATATAAATTCCTGGTGGCTCTTTGGGATTAAAAGCTGTGTTATTTGTTCCTTAGTCTGAGTGTCCTGCATCACTCAGTATAATCTGTCCTTAATAACGGAAAAACAGGGGAAGGATGGGGTGGCGTTTGGCTGGAGAATTTGGCCATCGATTACTCTCACTTGGTCAAACGCATGCCGCAGAGTCTTGTCTCGCGACTGCTCTAACAGGAAATCTGCGAGGGATTCCCTGAGAGAAAGAGGAGGAGCATGCTGCTCCTCACTCTGATGCAGTGATGACGTAGATGGCTCTGTGACAGCTGCTCCTGCCAATGCCACTCTGGGACCTCCCCCCATTGAACTATGGCAGGCCCCACTCCTCACTAAATGCATCATTAATTCCTGAAATCCCGGCCAATCAGTCCCCAAAATTATCGAGTGGGTAAGGCGAGGATTAACCGCCGCCTTTACTCTAAATTTCTCCCCTTGAAATAGAATGTGGCCCGACAGTAAAGGGTAGTTGTGAACATCCCCGTGTACACACATCACCTTCACCAATTGTGCTCTTCCCAATGCCTCGTCTTGCACCAGGCTTTGGTGGATTGAGGTCTGATTACAGCAGGAGTCCACCAAAGCCTGATACGTATCCCCTTGGATACTCACTGGTATGTGATACACTCCGACCCGATTGAGGGCGGTCCCTGGCTCATCGGGGATCCGGACCACCTCCATCGCCAAGCACTGATGCTGGAGGTGCCCCGGTTCCCCGCAGCGCCAGCATACCGGCCCAGGCTCTCTTTCTGCACCGGTGTTTCAGAGATCACTCAGCTGAGGGAGAGAAGACACAGACAAGGAAATAGGAAACGGAAGGGCACCACAGGTACGGCGGGCTGGCTGGGGTGGAGCCGGCTCCCGCCTCCGCAGTGAGGGAATGCGGCGAGGACAAGGAACAGAGGGAGAGGGACAAGACAGGGGAGAAAGGAAGACATGCTGTCCTGCCGTTGGAACGGCCACCATATGGTCCTCCGCCAGCTCGATGGCCTGATCCAGCGACGCTGAGCGATGGCACTTGACCCACTCCGCTGTTCCTTCCGAAAGTCGGGCGCTGAATTCAGGGTTCCTACAGATATTTTATGTTGAATTTACTACCTTTTTACTACCTTTTTACTACCTTCACAATTTTTTTTACTACCACAGCGACAATTTGGATTTGGACATTTTCTCACAATTTAACAAGGTAATCTTTGAGTGTATGTGTTAGTCCAAGTGAATGTGCTACATATAAGTTAGTGACAACTCTACCCAAAGAGTTGGATTGATGAGACAAGATAGAAAGAAAATCTGAACGTACCGGTAGTGTAACGCTTTCCCTTTGGACGCATAATAGAACCTCCCATTGCTAGGGCTACACATGGAGTAATGCATATTTGCATAAAAGAAAACAAACTTCCACATATAAGTTATAATTTTATTGAACTGTGAAACTGTGGCCCATAACCTCTTAACAGGTACACAGATTTGCACTAAACCTTGTGTGTCAACACTTCACATTAGGTACAAGATCTGATTACATTTTGTTGGCCAACACTTTCAAGATGGCCAACCTTTTGTTTGTGGAATAATCTTTTGAACAGGTGAACAGATTTGCACAAAAAATCTTATGTGCTTAGGTACATCAACTCATTACATTTAAATCAGGTCAAATGGCAAACACGAACCCACACACACACACACACACACACAAAGCGCACCAGGCGCACACACACATGACAAAGACAAGACACACCCTAAAGATACAAAACACACATAACCCAAGCCCTATTTTGGCAGTCTCTCAACACATTGCCAAGTTTGCTTAAGATAGTCATTTGCACCAGTCCTGTAGTCGTGAAGGCCCGTGGGCAGAGTCAACACCTTCCTCCCAGAGATCAGTGTTTTAGAGGGTTAATCTTAATCATTTGAACAGTTCAACAGATTTGCTCATCACATTTTGGATGCCTCAAATGGCGCGCGCGCACACAACGCACCAGGCGCATGCGCGCACACAACGCACCAGGCGCGCGCACACACAACGCATTACATGTGCCTCAGTTGTTTGACCTTTTCTTCGATCAACTTTTCAATGAACGCCTCTCGCCGATTGCCATCTACCGCCTTTAGCCAGTCTTTAAAATCAGGTTCCTCCAGCCAGAGGTCTGAAAATTTGCATTTCCCCATTGTTTAATTCTCGTGCAGATGTCGCCAGTCAGGTTAACAGATAGATTCGACTAGAGCCGTATAAACAAAGTCAGTCTCGTACTAAACAATCTCTGGTATGTCGCAGACTGACATAGTTACAAAGCCTAAACAATCATCTTTGCAAGTCGTCATCAAGGACACACAAACATCTGACTTGCAGGCCTCCCAACATTCAAGGACAGACGACTCCACTTCTCCTCGGATGGATTTCCCAAATAGCATGAAAAAATTGCTTCCTATGGCTACACTCTCTTTTTCCAGTCCAAATTTGTCGTGACAAGCAGTGTACCCAGTTCATCAAAATTGTGTTCGTCCAGGACTTTCAGCTGGCTACAAATCTTTTTCACCATCCAAAAGATACATGTCATCTCCAGTCCTTTCACCCTCAAACCAAATGGAACATTTAGAAAGTCTTGTTTGATGTACTCTGAGTCCCTGCAAATGGATGTAGAAAAAAGCTGGGACCCGATGTTAACACTATTCCTGTGTTGATAAGAAACAGAAAACATAGAGCACATTTAACCCTGGGGGTGAACCAATCTAATCTCCTTCCTGTTTTAAAACAGCATCAGAGTGCACAACCAAATATTACTGTAAAACTAGCCCTTCTGAACATTAGATCACTTTTAAACAAGTCATTTTTAATTAATGATCTTATTTGTAAACACAATCTTGATTTTTTGCTTCTAACTGAAACCTGGCTGGATCAAGCAAATAGTGCTACCACCCTTATCGAAGCAGCTCCCCCAAATTTTAATTTTTTGAATGTTACCCGACAAGGGAAAGGTGGAGGGATCGCAAATATATTCAAAGTCTCTTTTCAATGTAAACAATCCTCACTTGGTGATTTTATGTCCTTTGAACACTTATGTGCACTTGTTACATGCTCTCCTAACATATTATTATTAACTATTTACAGGCCTCCGAGACATTCAGCCAAAGTCTTTCTTGAAGAGTTTGGTGAATTGTTATCAGTCATTTGCTTAGAGTTTGATTGTCTTATTATATCTGGGGATTTTAACTTGCATGTAGATAATACTGATAACATTTATGCCAAAGAACTATTTGCAATTATTGATAACTTTAACCTAGTACAACATGTACAGGGACCGACCCACTCTCGTGGTCATACTCTTGACCTCGTCATCACAAAGGGTCTTACTGTTTCTTATACTGTTGTTGACCTGGCCTTATCTGATCATTTCTGTGTTTTCTTTGAAGTTTCTATGTCTCCTCACATTCAGAATAGCTCAACGACTATAGGTAGGAGAGTCATAAACGACAACACATGCTCTTTTTAAGCAAGCTCTCTCTCAGAACTCAACCAAAATGTCAGACTCTGTAGATGATTTACTGGAATTTTTTAATTTAAATATGACCCAAATTATGGATGATATTGCTCCATTCAAAATAAAAAGAGTCAATGATAAGCAGAAAGCACCATGGAAGCAGTACCCGGCTGTTAAACTGCTAAAGAGAGAATGTAGAAAGACTGAAAGAAAATGGCGCAAATCTAAACTTCACATCCATTATCAAATCCATAAAGAGATGCTTTGTAATTATAATTATGAAATTCATAAAGCAAGACAGTCTTTCTTCTCCAATATCATCAGCAGGAATATGAACAATGCCCGTGTGCTATTTTCAACAGTAGAGAAGCTAACTAATCCCCCACCACAATTAGCACCTGAACTTCTCTCAGTTAATAAATGCAATGAGTTTGCATCCTTCTTCAAAGGTAAAATTGATAAAATACGGCAGAATATTTCTCATAATATATCTCAGTTGCAAAAAATTGAAAAACTGCAATCACCAATGACACAGATAGATAACTTTAACACAATGTCAGAATTTTGTTTAATTGATTATGAGACTCTTGAAAAAACTGTACAAAATCTCAGTTCCTCAACATCTGAACTGGACATTCTGCCCACCAACTTTTTTAAGTCTGTTCTTCATCTTATAATTACAGATGTGCTTCAAATTATAAATACATCCTTGGAGACTGGTGTTGTTCCTGTGTCCCTAAAAAAAGCTGTTGTAAAGCCCCTTCTTAAAAAAAATAATCTGGATCCTTCAGTGTTAAATAATTACAGGCCAATATCAAATCTACCATTCATCGGGAAAATCCTGGAAAAAATTGTCTTCAATCAATTAACTGCCTTCTTGATATCAAACAGCCGTTTTGATAATTTTCAGTCAGGATTTCATGCCAATCATAGCACTGAAACAGCGCTGATTAAAGTTATAAATGACATATGTCTTAATACTGATGCAGGCAAAACATCGGTCCTGGTATTACTGGACCTCAGTGCAGCTTTTGATACTGTTGATCACAACATACTGCTATATCGACTTGAACACTGGGTTGGATTGACTGGTAAAGTTATCAATTGGTTAAAATCATACTTAAAAGATAGAAGCTTCTTTGTTACCCTGGGAAATTGTTCCTCAACGTCAATGCCCTTGACCTGTGGTGTCCCCCAGGGGTCGATTCTTGGACCATTACTTTTCAACCTTTATATGCTCCCACTTGGGCAAATTATCAATAAAAATTCAATTTTGTATCACTGCTATGCAGATGATACCCAAATTTATTTTGCTCTATCACCAAATGATTATGCCCCCCTTGAATGTCTCTACCAGTGTATCGATCAAATCAATAGCTGGATGTCACAAAATTTTCTTCAGCTGAACACAGATAAAACAGAAATAATTCTATTTGGAAAAAAAGATGAAAGACTCAGGATTACCACTATTCTTGACACAAAAGGGATTAAAACTAAAGAAATGGTTAAAAATCTTGGTGTTTTCATTGACAGCGAGCTAAACTTTGACAGTCACATGAAAGCAATCACTAAAATGGCATTTTATCACCTAAAAAACATTTCCAAACTAAGAGGACTTATGTCAAAACATGATCTGGAAAAACTAATACATGCCTTCATCTCTAGTAGGGTTGATTACTGCAATGGCCTTTTCACAGGCCTGCCAAAAAAGACCATCAAACGACTTCAGCTGGTTCAAAATGCAGCGGCGAGGGTTCTCACACGAACAAAAAGAACAGAGCACATTACTCCAATTCTAAGGTCCCTTCACTGGCTTCCAGTAAGCTACAGAATTGACTTTAAAGCATTGCTGCTGGTGTACAAATCTCTAAATGGTACAGGGCCCAATTACCTCTCTGATATGTTGCAGCGGCCTAACCCAATCAGATCTACCAGATCGCAACAGAAAAATTTACTATTAAAACCAGTTGTTAAAACAAAGTGTGGTGAAGCAGCTTTTAGCTACTATGCAGTACAGCTATGGAACCAACTGCCAGAGGACATTAAAAATGCTCCTGCTGTTGGCAGCTTCAAATCTAGGTTAAAGACCAAGCTGTTTTCAGATGCTTTCTGTTAAATAATTAATATTTTTACATTTTTTATAATCTTTATTTTCTCTGCATGTTTTAAATTTATTTTAACTTTATTCTATTTTATTCTGCTAGTTTTTTTTCCCTTTCTCTTTCTTTTTCTCCTTTTTCTTTTTGGCATTTTAATATTTTATTTCTACTATTGTTTAATTCTTATTATTTTCTTTTAATTCTTTTAATTCTTTTAATTAATTATTTTAGAATAAAGATAAAATTATTTTATGTAATTTTATTTCTCTATTGTTTACTGTTTTTGTTTTTACTTCTGTAAAGCACATTGAACTGCCATTGTGTATGAAATGTGCTATATAAATAAACTTGCCTTGCCTTGCCTTGCCTTGCCTTGCCTTGGTATAAATTTACACTGGATTCGACCGTTATTGGAATTCAATGCGCATGCGCCACCAACTCCTCACTGCGGTCCTCCTCGATACATAAAAATAAATTCGCCAAAATGTAGTAATTTATGGATATTATGGCATGCAGGTTAATTAAACGAATTAGAAAACACATAGGCCCAGTTGGATGGGGGTCAAAAAAATTTACTACCACGTCAGATTACGTTTACAACCTTTTACTACTTTTTACTGGCCATAATTTAGCCTATTTTAATTAACTACCTTTTACTACCTTTTAAAACCCCGCGGGAACCCTGTGAATTGTTCCAGCACCTCCAGATCGATGATTCCCTTGGCGTTGCGGTTGTCGGCCCTCAGCCACCACCGGCAGGTGTCCCGGAGTTGCTGGCCAAACGCGAATGGCCGACCTCCTCCAGGCGCAGCACTGCCGTTGTTGTTCCGGGGTGTGACCCACGCATTGGAGGACGGCCCTGCAGAGGTCCGTGTAGACCAGCCGGCTGTCGGTGGTGAGCTGTAGCGTGGCCAGCTGTGCCTTGCCTGTTAGCAGGGGGAGGAGGTGCTGTTCCACCGGCCAACCCCACGCCTCTGCTGCCTGCTCAAAAAGAGTGAGGAAGGTTTCGGGGTCGTCCTGTGGACCTATCTTCATTAGGGTGAGGTGGGGAGGGTCTGTAGCAGTGGTGGACCCTGCCGACGCGAACAGGTGCCGGAACACCTGGCAATCTTCCTGTTGCACCAGCACCAGGGCTTCGAACTGTTGTTCCTGCTCCTTCTGGAGGGCGATCAGCGCCTGGTGCTGTCTCTGTTGGGCCGTGGCGAGGGCATAGACCAGGTCCTTGAAGGGGGAGGACTCCATGTGGCCGCTCCCTTCTGCACTCGTTCCCGGGTTTCGGCACCACTGTGGAATCAGACCAGGTGGGTGGAGCACAGAAGTATGGCAGGCCAGAACCGAGTTCTCAAAAACCTCTTTTATTGTAGTTTTTCAGCTTTTACATTCACTCTCCCACGCGCGCGCGTGCGCGCGCGCGCGCACACACACACACACACACACACACACACACACACACACACACACACAAGTGTTCTGTTTGGGGGAGAGCTCCCTTTCCCTGCTCTCTCTCTCCTTTTAAAGGGCACGGCCACTGAGGAAGACACACAAACACAGGTTAATTCCCATCAGGTGCAATGATTCCACCACTTACCTTCCCTGACTCCGCCCTCCATTCACAGACAGACGCTTGGCCATGCCCCCGCTGCCACACTGTCGTACAACCATGAGCCATAAGACTCATATCATCATCATCATCATCATCATCATCATCATCATCATCATCACTGTTTCATGTGGCTAAGTAGCCAAGGGTTGGGTAAACTTTAATCTCCAGTGGTGTTTAATAGAATTGTGGTTAACTCCACAATATTTAAAATACTTCCACAATTGACATGAGACATTTGTAAACATCCTTGTTATCATTATTACATACAACCCTCCAAATCAGAAACAGTTGGGACGGTATGGAAGATGCAAATAAAAAAAGAAGGCTGTGATTTATAAATTTATTTTGATGTGTATTTCATTGCAGGCAGTATGAATCCAAGATATTTCATGTTTTGTCTGATCAACTTCATTCCATTTTTTAATATACATCCATTCCTGTGTTTCAGGCCTGCAAAACATTCCAAAAAAAGTTGGGCCGGGGGAAATTTTGGGCTCATAATGAAGTAATGTAATGAAATAATGTTGTGATGTCAACATGTGATTGTCATCAGAATTTGGTCCAAAATCAGTATCCAGGAAAGGCCTAGTCTTTGAGAAGCAAAGATGGGCTTAGAATCTCCAGTTTGTCAACTGAGAAAATTATTAAAATTTTTAAAAAACAATGTTCCTCAAAGAAAGATAGGAAGGGATTGAATATTTCACCCTCTACGGTGCATAATTTTACACAATTCAAGGAATCTGGAGGAATTTTGATGAGTAAAGGGCAAGGGCACCAGCCTAAGCTGAACACCCATGATATTCAATCCTTCAGACAGAACTGCATCAAGAACCATCATTCATCTGCCATGGTCTAGTGGTTAGAAAAGCAGTTTTGAGACCAAAAGATTCCTGGGGCACCTAACCCCCAACTGCTCCCCAGGCTGCTCTGGGTATGTTGTATTTTGCTCTGGATAAGAGTGTCTGTCAAGTGCCTGTAAGATACAACCACATGGGCTTGGGATTACTTTGGCAAACCTGTCTCACACTACAATATGGAGTCACATCCACAAATGCCAATTAAAACTTTACTGTGCAAAAAAGAAGGCTTATATTAATTGTGTCCAGAAGCACTGTCGACTTCTCTGGGCTCGGAGGTATCTGGGATGGACCATCACATAGTGGAAATGTGTCTTGTGGTCAGACAAATCAGTATTCCAGGTGTATTTTGGAAGAAATGGACTCCATGTGCTCTGGACCAAAGACAAAAAGGACCATCCAGACTGTTACCAGCAATTAGCCCAAAAGCCAGGGTCTGCCATAGTATGGGGGTGCCTTTGGCAAAGGTAACTTACACTTCTGTGATGGTAGCTTTAACCCTTTAATCGTCTGTGGTCTGAGGGTATTTTCTGGCACTAATGATTTTGGTATACTCTGAGTTTTTTGTCAATTTCAACAAATCTAAGCAGTTTTTCTAAGTCATATGACTTTTTTGTATTTAGCACAAATTCAGCTACAATAATATCCATGTAGTCTGTATGTCATGATTGTACTTTTTAACAAATAACAGATAAATGAAGATGTTGTAAAAAGCAGTTTTCAAACTGTGTTGGAATGTGTGAAAAAACATTACCTTACCCATTGTGATAAACTGTTTTGGTCCCTTGAGGTGATTCTATTTAGTCTTAGGAATGGCTCAAGCACAAAAACTTAAATCTGGTCCACTGATTTGGACAATTAATTGGCCATAAAAATGCATGTCCTATTGTTTTGGGATAAAGGCTTGGCAGTGGGAAGGGTACTCAATGAGAAGAGTAAAAATTTCCATTCCATTCAATGAGAAGAGTGAAAACTCCTCCCACTGCCAACTCTTAATCCTATCAGGTCAAGTGATCAAAACGGTTTGTCACAATAGATAAGGTAATGCTTTTTTCAGTGATCTATCTATCTATCTATCTATCTATCTATCTATCTATCTATCTATCTATCTATCTATCTATCTATCTATCTATCTATCTATCTATCTATCTATCTATCTATCTATCCTAAACCTACCAAGCTTTGCCGGCGAAACTCTCGACCCCAGAGGGTTAATGCAGAAAAGTAAATTGAGATTCTGGAGCAACATATGCTGCCTACAAGATGACATTTTTTCCAGGGATATTTCAACAAGGCATTGCAAAAACACTGTAATGATTCTCCTATGCTGGGGCAATGGGGAGATAAGTGCGACAGTTCAAGGTGCGCTTTACTTTTCACTTTCACTTTTCAGTAACTACTAACACACATACACACACAATGTGCGTTGGGGAACACAACTGTCTCTCGTTACTGGTTATCTGAAAGACACACAGAGACACAGTTACAGTAATAGACAGACACAGGTTTAACTCGTCACATGTTCCCTCCTGGTTCAACCTGACTCCTTGCCATCTCTTGCTGCCACAACCACATTCTCCACACATTACAAAGGCATGACTGTGGAACAAGAAGGCACCTGTCCACTCTGTCCCCAATAGAGAATGTGTGGCAAATTTTTAAACAAAAAATATGACAATGATGATCCCATTCTGTTGCACAGCTTCCTGTTTGCAGGATCCCATTCTGTTGCACAGCTTCCTGTTTGCAGGAAGAATGGGACAAAATAACACCTGAAAAGTTCATCACTTGGTGTTTTCAGTCCATAAACATCTTTTAAGTGTTGTGAGAAGGAATAGCAACATTATAACTTGGTAAATGCTTTACTGTCCCAACTTTTTCTGATTTGGTGTTGTTTATTTATACATGAAAATTGCTTGTGCTATTAAACACTGGTAGGAGATATTTAGGACTGCCAGTGATAGTGCTGAAATATTTTGTGAACTATTCTTAGGAATAAAACAGAAGTCGTATTGGCCTTAATACCTAGTGCAACCTTAAAAAGCTTTATACTACAGTGTGGTTGAATTCTCAAATGTGATTGGTCATTATTTTTGTATAAAAGCACGGCTCTGACATTAATTCCAATTATAACATGAAAGATAGTTTCATTAATGTGTTCTTTCTAATACATTATTGTTTCTATAGTAACCACACATACACAGGGACTTGTATGGTGGCTGCACCACATAATCTGAGATTAATAATAAATGGGTTTAAAAGGAAAAATCATTAAAAAAAAGAAAATAATTCTAGAAATGTTCAAATTCAAAAAGAAACCATGTAATCTTTAATGTAGTGAAGTTCTTTGTTAGGAGATATTTATGTAACATTTATGAAAGGCGTCCCAGATGTTTGAGCTTTTTACCAGTCACTATGTTTTGCAAAGTTTTCCAGCATGGGAATGTTTTCAGGGCAAATAAGTTTTCTGGTGCTTTCCCGTTTCTGCATTTTTGAAAGAGAGAAAGAAAAAGAGATACAGATCAGGGAAGGATTTCTTATCACTGAGGACGTTAACACAATATGAAATCTAAGTGTTAAAGAATTCCTTTTTCTTTTTTTTATATCCTTCCCTTTCTACCTATTCCTGTTACTGGAAGGCCCCAGATTTTGTTAGAGAACATTCCCAAAACATACAGCATCATGAAGAACAAGGAGCTTAGCTATGAAAACAAAGTTCTGGAAAAGTATCGATCATGTGTAAATTCAAGGGAGGTGAAAACTTATGGAAAATTTACAGCCTCCTATATATCAGACTTAGACCACCAGAACATTATTTTCAGCTCATACAAGTTTAAAGAAGGCTAAACTTGGTAGGAAAATATAAGGTATACATTTGTTTTTACATTAAACACTTTAGACTGTTGCATTTTGAAAAGAATTGGGACTGCTTGTAAATCTGTTAGGCTTCATCAGTTTATAAATAATTTCCAGTAGGTACTAAATTAGTTTTTCACTTTATGATAAAAAGAAAAGAGAATCATATCACTTACTGTACATCTCTAAAACAACACATGCACATTCTTGGCCTCAATGCTGTATTGTTGCAGAATCATACCAACCTTATCAGGGAACTGTTTAGTATAAACAATGCATTCCTATGAATCAGAACAATATGGGTTATTTGGAACATCACAAACTTCCTTAAACACCTTCTCTTTCACTTATCCACAGAGGAATGTGTTTTAACAAATGCTTTATTTGGAAATGTAGACATTTCAGATACCATACCACGATACAATACATCCACATAATCATGTGAGGCTGAACTGGGAAAGAAAGTTAAGCTGAACTCTTAAGGACCCTCCTGTACATATGTTATTGTCTCTCAAATATTTCTTTTTCATAGACCCTTTTCATTGTTCATGAGCATGTTTGGTACTGGGAATAACCCAACCTTTTTTTTTTCAACCCACATCACAATTGCATTAGTTAGAAAACCAAATCTTATGTAAGTACGGTAGTTAACCACGATGGCAAAACAGCAGATACTGTCAATGGGGTATTTAATTTTTCACTTCCTAATTGTTACAAACAAGTAAAACTTGACACCAATGGCACTGACGCCAATGTCCCTGCCGCCAACAAGTCTAGCCCTTCTTGTTACTCATTGGTATGCCTGAAACACCCTTAAAATATACTTCGAAAAGGAAGGAAACTATTAAAGAAAACTATCTCAGACATTTGACCTTGCTGTGATTTTGACCTTGTTTGGATCAATTCCAAAATTTAATCAGTTTATCTGCTGATTAAATGCAACTATGATACCGTGTAAAACCTACAAATATTCAACCACTCTTTCCCGAGATTAAAAGAAATATATAAAAATCTTGGATGGGCAGACAGATGGACAGACATTTTGTCTAAAAATATCCTGCTCTTCATACAAGTATTAAGTTAGCTGCATAGACATTTAGGCAAATATCAGAAAGTTGGATGAATGGCGCTGAGTCCAATACACTACTGTATATTGACAAAATTACAGTATGTGCACATCTGATCATCATACCTATGTACTTGTTGAACATCCCATTCCAGTTTTAGTCCTCCTTTGCTGTTATAATCAGCTCCACTCTTCTGAGAAGGCTTTCCGCTACATTTTAAGACCCCAATGAGTGGGGATTTGTGTTCATTCAGCTACAAGAGCATGACTGAGATTGGATACTGATGTTGGGTGAGGAGGCCTGGGGTGCAATTAATCCCAAAAGTGTACAGTGGGATGAACTGAGGTCAGGGACAAGGGCGTTTCTAGCTATTGAAAGGACCAGGGGCTAAGTCAAGTTTTCCTGGGGCTTGTATTTTTTAACGGAGATTGGCATCAAAGGGTTCAGGAGGTTATATCTTTACAAGAAATATTCTCACTCACACACATTCAAAGGTTATGAGAGCTTTATTAGTGATTTTTGCACTGCTCTTTTTAAATTTATATCATTCACTTCAGTTTCTGTTTCCTTACATATTATTATTATCTCATCTCATCTCATTATCTCTAGCTGCTTTATCCTGTTCAACAGGGTCGCAGGCAAGCTGGAGCCTATCCCAGCTGACTATGGGCAAAAGGTGGGGTACACCCTGGACAAGTCTCCAGATTATCGCAGGGCTGACACATATGCCGCTTTTCCACTACCAACGCGGCTGAGTTGGGCTGAGCCGTGCTGTGCTGAGTTGGGCTGAGTCGAGCTGAGCGGGGCTGTTGGGGTTGCATTTCGACTACAACTGCGCTGAACCATTGCTGGCTGGAAGATGGTGGACACATTGGGTGGAGTTAGCGAAAGTGGGTGGACGTCACGTGATGTCGTTAGGCGGCGCAAACAGTGACATCAATGATCTTTTAAGCGGTAGTCTCACAACCCGGAGAGTAAACAATAAACATGGAGGACATGGAGTCATTAGTGTTGCTGGTCTTGGTGCTGTGGCTTGTTGTCACCGACAATGCCAACAGATACTGGCAAGAGCGTATAGATGAGGCGAGGCGCATAAGGCTTCAGAAATTCTCGTAATTCGTAATTCTTCTTCTTCCGGGTTTACGAT
This sequence comes from Neoarius graeffei, assembly GCF_027579695.1. Lineage (NCBI taxonomy): Eukaryota > Metazoa > Chordata > Actinopteri > Siluriformes > Ariidae > Neoarius > Neoarius graeffei. The sequence goes on along the minus strand of NC_083590.1, from coordinate 39,725,764 downwards.
GTTTACAGATCCCAGCGTGCTCGCGGGGCATGTGAGGACACTCCTCCTCACCAATCAGTGCACAGGGGAGTGTCTCCTCACGCCCCTAGCCTCACTCGGCTCGGTTTGGCTCGCTTCAGCCCCACTCCAAAACCGTGCGAGTTTTGGGGGCTGAGCAGGGCTGAAGCGAGCTGAGTCGTGCTGTTCTTAGATAGTCGAAACGCGAGCCGTGTCGGGCTGAAGTGAGCTGAAGCGAGCTGAAGTGAGCTGAAAAAGGGTAGTGGAAAAGGGCCAATAAACACAGACAACCATTCACACCTACGGTCAATTTAGAGCCACCAATTATCCTAACCTGCATGTCTTTGGACTGTGAGGGAAACCGGAGCACCTGGAGGAAACCCATGCGGACACGGGGAGAATATGCAAACTCCACAAAGAAAGGCCCTCATCGGCCGCTGGGCTCAAACCCAGGACCTTCTTGCTGTGAGGCAACAGTGCTAACCACTACACCACCGTGCCACCCACTCCTTCAAGACCAGAAATACAAATTCTAAGCTACATTATTATATTAAGATAAAGTCTAAAATCCACACCATATGGCGCATTAGGTGGCGCTGATCTCCTCTTCTGTAGCCTTCAGCCTCTCGCCTATTACATAGCTCGGGTAACAGTGGGGGGCTGGTCCTCTGGTAACTGCAAGAGTTTGAGATTATTATATTACAACATCCAAAATCCAAGATCACATCCCAAAAACATAAACACCATTTTCTCCAATGCATCCAGGCTTAGTTGACTGCAGCAATTCATTTTTGGTTTCTGGAAAACACAAATTTATGTTGACATTAATATTGCATAGCAAAACAACAACAGCAACAAAAGACTATTTTATCCCTGTCTGTGACGAATATGCCAAAGGCTGGCTATGTGATGGTCAGCTGGCTGGTTCTGTGCATGCTACATGTAGCATTGAAACATATGATTAAATTATGTCAGGGCAGCTACTGGTGTTTACATGAACACAAATTGTTGTTGACCTGTTAAATAAACTTATTTGGGGCAAATAGACCCCCACTGTAGATATTCATTAAATCACTCAAACTTTTGAGCTCGTCTGGCTCACTAATCATACAGACTCTATGCTGTAAATTCAACATCACCAGGCTACACAGAGTGGGTTTTGTGCATCAACATAATTTGATAGGTTGCACTGTTGATACGTTCTATATACACACCCACAGTCGATGATTTATCATCTGTTTTCATGTTGAAAAATCCAACAATATTGGTTTTTTTTTTTGAAGTCATCTTCCAACCAGTTCTGAATGTTCTTCTTCTGTTGGTGGTTACCAAAATGTTGTATGTGCACTGGGCAGTGCTCAATTACAGTATGTCCCCTGTCTGTCTTTGGATGCTGCAAGTCAAGTTCCAATCTGTTTCAATCAGTTGTTTTCTATTAATCTCTTGCTTTTTTTGAGGACAAAGTACAACCTCGATTCCAAAAAAGTTGGGACAAAGTACAAATTGTAAATAAAAATGGAATGCAATAATTTACAACTCTCAAAAACTGATATTGTATTCACAATAAAACATAGACAACATATCAAATGTCAAAAGTGGGACATTTTGAAATGTCATGCCAATATTGGCTCATTTGAAATTTCATGACAGCAACACATCTCAAAAAAGTTGGGACAGGGGCAATAAGAAGCTGGAAAAGTTAAAGGTACAAAAAAGGAACAGCTGGAGGACCAAATTGCAACTCATTAGGTCAATTGGCAATAGGTCATTAACATGACTGGGTATAAAAAGAGCATCTTGGAGTGGCAGCGGCTCTCAGAAGTAAAGATGGGAAGAGGATCACCAATCACCCTAATTCTGCACTGACAAATAGTGGAGCAATATCAGAAAGGAGTTCGACAGTGTAAAATTGCAAAGAGTTTGAACATATCATCATCTACAGTGCATAATATCATCAAAAGATTCAGAGAATCTGGAAGAATCTCTGTGCGTAAGGGTCAAGGCCGGAAAACCATACTGGGTGCCCGTGATCTTCGGGCCCTTAGACGGCACTGCATCACATATAGGCATGCTTCTGTATTGGAAATCACAAAATGGGCTCAGGAATATTTCCAGAGAACATTATTTGTGAACACAATTCACCGTGCCATCCACCGTTGCCAGCTAAAACTCTATAGTTCAAAGAAGAAGCCGTATCTAAACATGATCCAGAAGCGCAACTGTCTTCTCTGGGCCAAGGCTCATTTAAAATGGACTGTGGCAAAGTGGAAAACTGTTCTGTGGTCAGACGAATCAAAATTTGAAGTTCTTTATGGAAATCAGGGACGCCGTGTCATTCGGACTAAAGAGGAGAAGGACGACCCAAGTTGTTATCAGCGCTCAGTTCAGAAGCCTGCATCTCTGATGGTATGGGGTTGCATTAGTGCATGTGGCATGGGCAGCTTACACATCTGGAAAGACACCATCAGTGCTGAAAGGTATATCCAGGTTCTAGAGCAACATATGCTCCCATCCAGACGACATCTCTTTCAGGGAAGACCTTGCATTTTCCAACATGACAATGCCAAACCACATACTGCATCAATTACAGCATCATGGCTGCGTAGAAGAAGGGTCCGGGTACTGAACTGGCCAGCCTGCAGTCCAGATCTTTCACCCATAGAAAACATTTGGCGCATCATAAAACAGAAGATACGACAAAAAAGACCTAAGACAGTTGAGCAACTAGAATCCTACATTAGACAAGAATGGGTTAACATTCCTATCCCTAAACTTGAGCAACTTGTCTCCTCAGTCCCCAGACGTTTACAGACTGTTGTAAAGAGAAAAGGGGATGTCTCACAGTGGTAAACATGGCCTTGTCCCAACTTTTTTGAGATGTGTTGTTGTCATGAAATATAAAATCACCTAATTTTTCTCTTTAAATGATACATTTTCTCAGTTTAAACATTTGATATGTCATCTATGTTCTATTCTGAATAAAATATGGAATTATGAAACTTCCACATCATTGCATTCTGTTTTTATTTACAATTTGTACTTTGTCCCAACTTTTTTGGAATCGGGGTTGTACCTGGGGGTATGCTCAAAATACCTGGGGTTATAGCCCTGAGTGATAGGGCTTAATGACACCACTGGTCAGGGATCTCTTCAGGACACTCAAGTTCTTCCACTCCTACTTTGGCAAATCATGTCTTAATGGAGCTCACTTTGTGCACAAGGGCATTGTCATGCGAGAACAGGTTTGAGACTCTTCTTTCCAGTGAAGGGAAATTGTAATGCTACAGCATACAAAGACATTCTAGACAATTGTATGTTTCCAACGTTGTTTGGAGAAGAACCACATATGGGTTTGATGATCAGGTGTCCACACATGGTACTTAAAGTGGTGCTTGAAAGTTTGTGAACCCTTTAGAATTGTCTATATTTCTGCATAAATATGACCTAAAACATCATCAGATTCTCACATAAGTCCTAAAAGTAGATAAAGAGAACCCAGTTAAACAAATGAGACAAAAATATTATACTTGGTCATTTTTTTATTGAGGAAAATGATCCAATATTACATATCTGTGAGTGGCAAAAGTATGTGAACCTCTAGGATTAGCAGTTAATTTGAAGGTGAAATTAGAGTCAGGTGTTTTCAATCAATGGGATGACAATCAGGTGTGAGTGGGCACCCTGTTTTATTTAAAGAACAGGGATCTATCAAAGTCTGATCTTCACAACATGTTTGTGGAAGTGTATCATGGCACGAACAAAGGAGATTTCTGAGGACCTCAGAAAAAGCATTGTTGATGCTCATCAGGCTGGAAAAGGTTATAAAACCATCTCTAAAGAGTTTGGACTCCACCAATCCACAGTCAGACAGATTGTGTACAAATGGAGGAAATTCAAGACCATTGTTACCCTCCCCAGGAGTGGTCGACCAACAAAGATCACTCCAAAATCAAGGCGCATAATAGTCAGCGAGGTCACAAAGGACCCCAGGGTAACTTCTAAGCAACTGAAGGCCTCTCGCACATTGGCTAATGTTCATGTTCATGAGTCCACCATCAGGAGAACACTGAACAACAATGGTGTGCATGGCAGGGTTGCAAGGAGAAAGCCACTGCTCTCCAAAAAGAACATTGCTGCTCATCTGTAGTTTGCTAAAGATCACGTGGACAAGCCAGAAGGCTATTGGAAAAATATTTTGTGGCTGGATGAGACCAAAATAGAACTTTTTGGTTTAAATGAGAAGCATTCTGTTTGAAGAAAGGAAAACACTGCCTTCCAGCATAAGAACCTTATCCCATCTGTGAAACATGGTGGTGATAGTATCATGATTTGGGCCTGTTTTGCTGCATCTGGGCCAGGACGGCTTGCCATCATTGATGGAACAATGAATTGTGAATTATACCAGCAAATTCTAAAGGAAAATGTCAGGACATCTGTCCATGAACTGAATCTCAAGAGCAGGTGGGTCATGCAGCAAGACAACGACCCTAAGCACACAAGTCGTTCTACCAAAGAATGGTTAAAGAAGAATAATGTTTTGGAATGGCCAAGTCAAAGTCCTGACCTTAATCCAAGCAGTTTGTGTGAGGAAACCCACGAACATCCCAGAGTTGAAGCTGTTCTGTCCGGAGGAATGGGCTAAAATTCCTCCAAGCCGGTGTGCAGGACTGATCAACAGTTACTGGAAATATTGCAGTTATTGCTGCACAAGGGGGTCACACCAGATACTGAAAGCAAAGGTTCACATACTTTTGCCACTCATAGATATGTAATATTTAATCATTTTCCTCAATAAATAAATGACCAAGTATAATATTTTTGTCTTGTTTGTTTAACTGGGTTCTCTTTATCTACATTTAGGACTTGTGTGAAAATCTGATGATGTTTTAGGTCATATTTATGCAGAAATATAGAAAATTGTCAAGGGTTCACAACTTTCAAGCACCACTGTATGGTCAAATAGGTGTAAATGCATGGTCTCTTTCTTAGGACTGTTTCAAAGTTCATGGGCAAGATCCATAAAATGGGTCAGAATACCAGCAGAAATGGCCAGGGTTGCAGTGGATCTCGAGCCTAAGTGGGAATTCACTCTGGATGGGATGCCAGTCCAGTGCAGGGCACTATGCACACACACTCACACACACTCACACACTCATTCATACCAAGGGACATTTTAGCATAGCTAATCCATTTACATGCATGTTTTTTTTAGAGATTGGAGGAAAGAAAGTGGAGGATCTCTGTATGGATGTACAGGTTCTCCAGAATACACAGACACAGACAGAGTCTGAGCTCAGGATTAAACTAAGGACCCTGGAGCTGTAAGGTAGCAATATTACCCTCTGTCACATCATGCTACTTAAAAATGACCATCATTAGCAAAAACACGTTTTTTAAATCAGACAGACTATGGATGAAAAAAGAAAAATAAATCGGTGTGGAGGTCTAGGTGACCCACAGACACTAAGAATAATGATAATGGAAAAGTTCGAACTACATTCAAATAAGAAAAGATGACAGAAATAGTATTGTTTATTTATGACAACACTGTGACCTTTCAATAGAGAGATTGTTCACCCACTCACACTGATAAGAAGTGGTTTACAAGACAGAGGAAAGAATGAACAGTGATGATTATATTTAAAAGAAGGAGGGACGTGACTAGTCATTTAAAGTGTGGGATGAAGATACAGCTGAAAAAATAAGACTGACAAAAGAGTAAACCACTTTGTCATGTCACAATTGACCCAGATAACCACAGATTATTCTTTAGTACCAAAACCTTGTATGAAAAAATAGCATCCATTGTTTTCTCAGAAAGTACCTGCAAAGACCAGGGTAAATCAACGCACATTAAAAACAGTCCCTATCATCTTATCGTTTCACAGTCATGGACACTTGCACTGAATAAATGCTACATTTTTTTTGTTGAATATATTATACAAATTATATACAAATTATTTCCTATTTGATGTATCATCTATAACATTTAATGAAAATATACTACAAACTCCAAACATTTTGACAGTCTGTATTTGGCAGTAATATCTCAATGTGATGTAATTTTGTAAAATGGATCAATATAATAATTACAATGCAGTCCATAACGAAATTAATAGTGATTTACAGTGAGGGAAAGTATTTGTACACTTTTGTCTATGTTATTTAATGTACTTTCTGTGCATTCACTTCAAATTTGACATCATGCCATTGACTTTATACTTATAAATAAGAACAAAATGTGCATATTCATAAGCATTATGTGAACAATATGTTAAAAATTATATATATAAAAAGTGTACACGCCCCATTAAAATGATCGTTTTTTCTGATGTAAAAAAATGAGACCACGATAAATAATTTCAAAACTTTTCCCACCTTTAATGTGACCTATAACCTGTACAATTCAATTAAAAAACAAGCAAATCTGTTTGGGGGAAAAACATAAAAAATAAAAAAAATTACAATAAGCTGGTTGTATAAGTGTGTACACCCTTAAACTAATACTTTGTTGAAGCACCTTTTGATTTAATTCCAGCATTCAGTCTTTTTGGGTTCACACCTGCCATCAATTAAAATGACTCTGATTAACCCCACATAAAGTTCAGACGTTTACTCAGTTGCTCCTCCAGCAAAAGCCAGCGTTCACAGAGAGCTTACAAAGCATCTAAGGGATCTCATTGTTGAAAGGTATCAGTCAGGAGAAGGGTACAAAAACATTTCCATGGCATTAGATATACCATGGATCACAGTGAAGACCGTCATCAAGAAGTGGAGAAAATATGGAACAACAGTGACATTACCGAGAACTGGACATCCCTCCAAAATTAATGAAAAGACAAGACGAAAACTGGTCAGGGAGGCTGCCAAGAGGCCTACAGCAACACTGAAGGAGCTGCAGGAATTTCTGGTAAGTACTGCTTGTGTACTACATGTGACAACAATCTCCCATATTCTCCATATGTCTGGACTATGAGGTAGGGTCAAAGAAAAACATCCAGGCCCAGCTAAATTTTGCAAAAAAAAAAAAAAAACCAAACATCAGCTCTCCCAAAAGCATGTGGAAAAATGTGTTCTGGTTTGATGAAACCAAGGTTGACATTTTGGCCACACTTCCAAAAGGTATGTTTGGCGCAAAAACAACACTGCGCATCACCAAAAGAACCCCATACCCACGGTGAAGCATGGTGGTAGTCAGGGGCGCCGCCAGAAATTTTGGGCCCCATGAAAGATTAGAATTTTGGGCCCCCCAACTTTGCCCACCCTCGTCACAATTGCCCTATTGCCATTATTTGACTTTTGATAGCCCATGGACCTTGAGTTTGTGACTTTGTTATTACATTTTATGTATTAACCTACCAGGGACTAGATGAAAACTGATCAGTGACTAATTCTTGTGCATTTACAATCACAAATGAAAATTCAAGATTTTGCCACATGCCTTCTTGTGCTAGGACAATTGGTAGTGAAATGTGTGATGTGACTGCTGTCCGTTATTAGCAACACTTTAACCTAGCAAACTGTATATGGCGCTCGCTCATTAAAAACTTCAATCCTAAAGCACTTATGGGTTATATTGCTGCTTACCTCCTTCTTCAAAGGGGGGTTCAGTGGTTTGGTAGGGCGGAGGTCCCCCTGAGGCTGAATCTGTGCATATTTAGGGCACCCCATTAGTTATGAAACTGGTTATTAGCACTAGTTATTAGCACCAGCATAATGTAATATTTCATCTTGTTTATCACACAAGTCAGTTCAAGTATTAAAATGGAAAAAATGTCACTGTACAAACTGTAAAAGTGTTCTCTTGATAGGCTAATCCAACCACGTTCATACTGTTCATTTACCATTCGCTAATATTTTGAACACATGTGAGCGATAGCTACCTTTCTTTGGGAAAAACTGAGTGACCAGTTGCCTGCCTCTCTGGTCCCTCTCAGCTTTCAGCTGCCTTTCTTTACGTTTTTGACAGCCACTCTTCATATTTAGCGATCATAGACTGTACGCACTCCACTGCTGGCTGGCTGGCTGCTGCACCACGACACAGCAGCAAGTAGCGTTGCACTGATCAGCACACAGATTTAACACATCGCGCTTCTACCAGAACTGGACCGTACCATTTCGCAAAAGGGGGAGGGTTAAATGACAATATGTTGAAGAACTCAAGAAATAGACAACCTTGTTCAATTAGCTCATTTTACCAGATGGAATATTGCATTGTTGTTATTTTAAAAGTCTTATTAAAATCATCAAAAGCATATTATCAGCCCCTTAAAGGGCCCCATGGCAGTGCTGGGCCCCTAGAATTGTTCTAACCTTTCCCACCCTGGCGGCGCCCATGGTGGTGGTAGCATCATGTTTTGGGGTTGTTTTTCTTCAGCTGGAACAGGGGCTTTAGTCAAGGTGGAGGGAATTATGAACAGTTCTAAATACCAGTCAATTTTGGCCCAAAACCTTCAGGTGTCTGCTAGAAAGATGAAGATGAAGAGGAATTTCATCTTTCAGCAAGACAATGACCCCAAAAAGTTTTGGAATGGCCCAGCCAGAGCCCAGACCTAAATCCAACTGAAAATCTGTGGGGTGACCTGGAGAGGGCTGTGCACAAGAGATGCCCTCGCAATCTGACAGATTTGGAGCACTTTTGCAAGGTAGAGTGGGCAAATATTGCCAAGTCTAGATGTGGCAGGCTGACAGACTCTGACCCAAAAAGACTGAATGCTGTAATCAAATCAACAGGTGCTTCAACAAAGTATTAGTTTAAGGGTGCGCACACTTATGCAACCAGCTTATTGTACATTTTTTATTTTTTATGTTTTTCCGCGGGCGGCACGGTGGTGTAGTGGTTAGCGCTGTCACCTCACAGCAAGAAGGTCCTGGGTTCGAGCCCCGGGGCCGGTGAGGGCCTTTCTGTGTGGAGTTTGCATGTTCTCCCCGTGTCCGCGTGGGTTTCCTCCGGGTGCACCCCGCCTTTCGCCCGTAGTCAGCTGGGATAGGCTCCAGCTTGCCTGCGACCCTGTAGAAGGATAAAGCGGCTAGAGATAATGAGATGAGATGTTTTTCCGCCGAACAGATTTGTTTGTTTTTCAATTGAATTGTACAGGCTATAGGTCACATTAAAGGTGGGAAAAGTTTAGAAATTATTCATTGTGGTCTCATTTTTTTTTTTTACATCAGAAATCATTTTAACGGGGTGTGTACACTTTTTATATCCACTGTGTGTGTGTGTGTGTGTGTGTGTGTGTATATATACATATAGGTTAAAGCTGCATTAAAAACAAATCCCACTGGCTGGGAAGATTTCACAGGACAACTAGCTATCATGGTGAATGTAAAGGGGAAGGAGCTTCTCCAAGTTCTCAGGAACAACATTATTAAACAATACTTGAGTTGAAAAAAACTACAGTACCATAGCAAAGACATTAAATATCCCAAAGAGTACGACTGCTTCCATAATATGCAGGTGGAAAGGTTATGGAGCCACAGGTAACTGTTTCTATGCAAGATTTCACAAAATGCTCCCAAACTAATAATAAGGATGGTAAGCGTGAAGGTAGCATTTGCTTGAAAAGCACTGCAGGATGATGTGAAAGCAGCAGGAACACAGAGAATAATCAGCAATAAAGTGCAATCATATCTGTTACTTAAAAAATAGAAATGCATGTCTAAAATATTGAGATATTATACTCTTTTAGAGCTCTTTAGCAATAATTAAGCTTGTCATATTTGGAGAAAGAAGGGTTGCGCAGATGATCGCAGGAATGCCGTACCCACAGTGACGTATGCAGGTGGGAGTATTATGGTATGAAGCTGCTCCTCTGAATTCAGTACTGAGACATTACATTAGCAATGACAGGCCATTTTTTAAAGTAGTTGTCATAGTGTTGTGTAATGTATCAAATTATAGAGCATGAAGATCTCATCTTATCTCATCTCATTATCTCTAGCCGCTTGATCCTGTTCTACAGGGTCGCAGGCAAGCTGGAGCCTATCCCAGCTGACTACAGGCGAAAGGCGGGGTACACCCTGGACAAGTCGCCAGGTCATCACAGGGCTGACACGTAAACACAGACAACCATTCACACTCACATTCACACCTACGGTCAATTTAGAGCCACCAGTTAACCTAACCTGCATGTCTTTGGACTGTGGGGGAAACCGGAGCACCCGGAGGAAACCCACGCAGACACGGGGAGAACATGCAAACTCCACACAGAAAGGCCCTCGCTGGCCACGGGGCTCGAACCCAGGACCTTCTTGCTGTGAGGCGACAGCGCTAACCACTACACCACCGTGCCGCCCAGCGTGAAGCTCTGAATTGAAAATGTGTTTAATAAAATTTCCATTTCTCTTCATTGCCCAGCAAAACCAGCAATCATTTTCCACTGGTTTAATTTTTCATTCATGAGAAAAAACCTCAATCAGAAATTCATCTCATCTCATCTCATCATCTGTAGCCGCTTTATCCTGTTCTACAGGGTCACAGGCAAGCTGGAGCCTATCCCAGCTGACTACGGGCGAAAGGCGGGGTACATCCTGGACAAGTCGCCAGGTCATCACAGGGCTGACACATAGACACAGACAACCATTCACACTCATATTCACACCTACGGTCAATTTAGAGTCACCAGTTAACCTAACCTGCATGTCTTTGGACTGTGGGGGAAACCGGAGCACCCGGAGGAAACCCACGCGGACACGGGGAGAACATGCAAACTCCGCACAGAAAGGCCCTCACCGGCCACGGGGCTCGAACCCGGACCTTCTTGCTGTGAGGCGACAGCGCTAACCACTACGCCACCGTGCCACCCTCAATCAGAAATTAATAGACCAAAAAGACCAAAATAAAGAGATTTAGAATTTTGAGTATCAGGGTAAGAATTACAGATCAAGGCTGCTTCTTGTATATCACAATGCAATTGATCTATTCTTTGGGTTTAAACGTAAAAGCCAGAATTGAACGGGTATGTTCCCTTTAAATTGTGGACACCAAGCATGACTAATGATGGTGGTGCTTGAATGCGCTGTGTATAAGAGGCTTAAACTTTTGTTACTTCTCTTCAAAATAGTTTCCCTGATATTGATACACCTTCTCATTTTTTCTCCATGAAAAAAAAATTAGGAAAATCATTGATTTTTAGGAAGGATACAAAATTTTCCTCGGTTATCTGATCTTTGGCAGGCACTAGACAGCAAAGTGTTCAGCTGATTTTATTGGAAAAACAAGTCAACATGAGAGATTTGACCACTAGGTGGGAATCATGAGTTTCAAGCTGATTGAACCAACACTGATCAAGCTGGAAGCAACAACAAAACACATGGACAAATATCACTAAAAAAAACAAGATGGCAGCACCCGTGAATTTGGTGTATTGCATTACCCAACGTTAAAATACGCTTAAAGTAAAAGCTCATCACAACGCTACACAAAATTAACAATATATTCCATCAATATGTGATTTATTCTTGAATCGACACTAATTTTATGTAGATTAAACACTTTTAAATGTCTTTAAAGGCCAAATGAAAACATGCCGTTCTCCCATAAAATGTATGGGAGGTTCATTAGCGCAGCAGCGTGCTGTCAAGCCTAATTACATATCATAGAAGGAAACATGAATGGAATGATGCCCAGGGAAATACTGTATTAGAGAATATAATCTTGTCAGCCAAGAAGGTAGAAAGTGGATGTTTCAACAAGACAATGTCCCCCAATACACAGCCAACCTAACTCAAGAAGGCCTTGCATGGCTGATCCAATCTCCCAACTGGAATCTCACTGAAAATGTATGGAGGATATGGATTTGAAATCACAAGCACAATCAGAAGGACCCTTGTAACTTTGGGGATGATCAGTGGGGCCATAGTTGAACCAGAATGCTGTAAAAAGCTGATTGCTTCTTCCTGTAGACATCTCAAAATTTTGCTAATACTAATGTTTGTAATTTGTGGGGTCCAAGTCCTTTTTTAACTCGTCAATTTGACTTTTTAAACATATCTTTCCTCAAACTTGCTCTCCTCCAGAGCAAGGAAGTGAGCATAAAAAAAAATTGTGATCTTTCACACCCAGCAACTAATTTGAACTCCGTTCCACCAGCAGGTGATTAAGACCAACATGTGTCCAAACCGCCAAATACCAGAAAAGATTCTTTCCACATGTAGTCAGACTTATGAATGCATAGTTACCAACAAACATGATGATCAACATGCAATCACTAGTATCCATTCATAACAAATGTTACTTACACTACCGTTCAAAAGTTTGGGGTCACCCAGACAATTTTGTGTTTTCCATGAAAAGTCACACTTTTATTTACCACCATAAGTTGTAAAATGAATAGAAAATATAGTCGAGACATTTTTCTGGCCATTTTGAGCATTTAATCGACCCCACAAATGTGATGCTCCAGAAACTCAATCTGCTCAAAGGAAGGTCAGTTTTATAGCTTCTCTAAAGAGCTAAACTGTTTTCAGCTGTGCTAACATGATTGTACAAGGGTTTTCTAATCATCCATTAGCCTTCTGAGGCAATGAGCAAACACATTGTACCATTAGAACACTGGAGTGATAGTTGCTGGAAATGGGCCTCTATACACCTATGGAGATATTGCACCAAAAACCAGACATTTGCAGCTAGAATAGTCATTTACCACATTAGCAATGTATAGAGTGTATTTCTGATTAGTTTAAAGTGATCTTCATTGAAAAGAACAGTGCTTTTCTTTCAAAAATAAGGACATTTCAAAGTGACCCCAAACTTTTGAACGGTAGTGTATATTACTAGTGTTGTTTATATCCTTGTCATTGTTGCCTTATTACCTCGCCCGGGATGGAGTCCACCAGGGGCGAGGTATTGTTTTCGGTGGGGTTTCTTGTTTATTGTTAACGATATTACGGGAAAACGGCTTGATCAATCTTCATGAAACTTTCAGGATAGATGGGCACTGGTCTCTCCAACATTTTGAGGGTCATCCGGTCAAGGTCACCAAAAAAGTCAAAATCATTTTTGTTGTGGTTACTGCCTTATATAGAGGCGCTAGCCACTATGTCGTCATGCTGTAAGAATGTAAGAGTGTAACAATCGCACACTGCGCATGCACATACTGGTGTTCCTATTAAAATGGCCGATGAGTGTATACAATTTGGTTCACCATTCGAAATAAATGGACTAGACTAAAGAAATCACTTTCAGACATATTTATGCTTATTACAGAGGGAAAGTGCGTTCCACTGAGCTCTAGCACCAGGCCATTTCCGGGAAATAAGAGTTTGGGTCATGGCGACAGCGTGTGTATGTCAGCCTCGGTTCGGAGGTTTCTGTTTCGAAAACTGTAAGAGGTAAGAGTAGAATAATATAAAGTACAGACACTTGGTATATTTTACTTCTGTGATTTTTAAATTGTTCATTTTTGGATTACGCTTCATTTTTGTGGCTACTGCCTCATAGAGTAAATATATATGCTATATTTACTGTATGAACATGGTATCAGAAAAGAATTTTATTTATAAGCAGTAGCCACATGTAGCCATAGGGTACCTATTTTTTTCACGATATCTTCCTTCATATTCATCATAAGTGCAATTGGGCGAGGTTTGTTTTGCCTGGCAACACTCGTTGAAATATTTAATATCTATAAGCACAGTGAAAGCACAACACCTGAGTCAAGTTCCTTTATAAAACATATAGTTTCAGTTCTTAAAGTCTGATTGGCTGAGCCTCATTCAAAGACATTGATTTGCACAGAGATTTGCATGTGCCTGGCAGCTTGGATTGGTGCTAATCGTAAACCAGGTTGGTAGAGAGTAGTCCCATATCCTTTTCTAAGTGTCTCACCACTATGACCAAGATGTTGATCAGCTTCCACTCAGAAGGATCAATGTCTGTAGAGTTTTCCAAAACAGCTTAGAAACGAAAAGAGAGGCAGGAAAGAGACAAGAAAAGAAATGAGGGAAAGCAACTGCTCAAAACTTCTTTCCCAAGAAAGGTGAGCCCAAGTGTGAAAGCAAATAGCCTACATTAAATGAACACCCGTGGTTATACAGTAAATGTTTCAATACCACCGCGATTGTCAGTGCTAAAAACTGCACAACACAAAATTAGAAATAACATGATGCCTTTCTTCTCTGCATTGCAATAGTATATTAATCGAAAATTAAATTATATTGGGCCATAACATAATTAGGCTAATCGCTGGGGTATAAATTCCAGTGTTTAGCACTTTGTGGAAGCCTGTTTTCTTTTTGCCCTTTTTAAAATGAAAAATGACAAGAGAGTCAAGTTTTGTTTACCTTTCATTCTAAATGAAGTATTTTGTTAATGTAGAAATCTGGAAATGGCATTTCTTTTATGTAATAAATAAGCTACTTGGTAAAAATCTGTTCTCTTCAGCCCAATGCAAAGGTGCTCAATTTTCATGCAGGCCCTGCCCATGATGTACCCGTAGTTTCCATTTGTGGACGTTTAAGATACGTTTTCATTTGCATTCGTTTTTGCTATACTTTTATGGCCACATTAGCTATGAATGGGCAGGTGCGGTGTATTGTTGGACAATTCATGTTTTTCTATGGGCAACGGGGCCCCAAGAAAATGTGCCAATGTTCAAGAGTGACAACCATTGACATGGTATACACCTGCCTGCCGTGGCCACATTAGCTATGAATGGGCAGTTGCGGTGTATTGTTGGACAATTCATGTTTTTCTATGGGCAACGGGGAAGGTGCCAATGTTCAGGAATGTTGAAGCGTTATGGATGACGCATGTTCCAGGATACAAAGAAAAGAAATCTATCTCCAAAATCTATCTCCAAAAACGAATGCAAATGAAAACGTATCTTAAACGTCCACAAATGGAAACTACGGGTACATCATGGGCAGGGCCTGCATGAAAATTGAGCACCTTTCCATTGGGCTGAAGAGAACAGATTTTTACCAAGTAGCTTATTTATTACATAAAAGAAATGCCATTTCCAGATTTCTACATTAACAAAATACTTAATTTAGAATGAAAGGTAAACAAAACTTGACTCTCTTGTCATTTTTCATTTTAAAAAGGGCAAAAAGAAAACAGACTTCCACAAAGTGCTAAACACTGGAATTTATACCAACCTAATTATGTTATGGCCCAATATAATTTAATTTTCGATTAGTGTACTATTGCAATGCAGAGAAGAAAGGCATCATGTTATTTCTAATTTTGTGTTGTGCAGTTTTTAGCACTGACAATCGCGGTGGTATTGAAGCATTTATAACCACAGGTGTTCATTTAATGTAGGCCATTTGCTTTCACACTTGGGCTCACCTTTCTTGGGAAAGAAGTTTTGAGCGGTTGCTTTCCCTCATTTCTTTTCTTGTCTTTTTCCTGCCTCTCTTTTCGTTTCTAAAAACCGGATTTTGTTTTCTTGTGCATCATCTTCCATAGCACAGATAGCCTACAATGCGCAGTGCTGCTTATGGGGCACCGTTTGTAAAGCATGTCCATGCTGAAAATTTCAGCAACATTTTGTCACATTTAGCTTAAAACAGTGTTTTAAAAATGGTGTGAATTTTTCAGACTCCCCTTTTTGCACATTTATAACAATATTTGTCATCTTAGAGATATTTTAAATAGTTATATCTAAATGTTAAATGTTACAAATAAATGTTAAATGTTAAACCTAAATGTAAATATATATGTTAAATTTAAATATAAATATAAACATTAAATCTAAATGTTAAAAGTAAATGTTAAAAGTAAATGTTAAATCTAAATCTAAATGTGTGCAAAGGGTGGGGGGGCCTGTCCCCAGACACTATATGTAGGCTAGGACAAACAATTCAATCCATTAATCAAACAATTTATTTACCCAAAACATTACATTTACATTAGTTAGCAACATATATTGTGATCTTTAAATGGTATTGATATTTAAAGGAAAATAAAATTACAGACTCCTCAAGGGCCCTCCCCCCACTTGGGGCCCTGGTAACTCAGTCCCCCTTTTCCCCCCACTAAGACACCCCTGATCATGGGTACATCATGGCATACGGGTAGAGCATGTCATTTTTGTCATTTATTTTCAAAATGTGTGCTACCAATTCACAAATTGTTCTTTTCATGAATGTTTACTAGAATAAACTGGTCTGACCAAAGTAGAGAAAGCCCAAGTTTTGCAGGTGGGGTGCGCGGTTTCTGGTGGCACCCCGTTGTTACAGTACCAAGTACCCTGAGGAACATACTGTACACAACCAAATATGCCAGGATACAGGAATGAGGTTGAGGACAATGTGGGTTTTTTTGGGGGGGGGGGGCTTTTTTTTGTCCAATTAAAACAAATTGTCCATAAAATAATGGCCTTGCCATCCATAAAAAAAAAAAAAACACATACCGTAACCTAGAGTGGTCTGCGGCCACCTCGTCTTCTGGCATATAGTATTTGGGGTGCACAGCTGTTCAACTCAGGGTAGAATCTGCTGACTTAGGCTACGCCATTTGTAGCAGGTGGGGTGTTCTTAGTACTTAGTTACTTTTAAATAGCTTTCCTCTAGAGAATTCAATGTTTTTGTCTTGAATATCATCCTCCTTGGCCTCTATCTCTTGCTTGGCACCAGCCATCATCCAACACATTGATCCATGACAGGTGGGACAAGTTGGAGCGTCAGGGCTCACTTGAAAAAGAGGCAACAGCCTCAATGTGACTACCCTGGTTAAATAAAGGAGAAATAAAAAAATAAATGGATGACGCGTGTTCCAGGATACAAAGAAAAGAAATCTATCTCCAAAATCACGTTTTGTACTTTTATTAAAAAACTAAAAAGTATAACAAAAACGAATGCAAACGAAAATATATCTTAAACATCCACAAATGTAAACTACACCATGGCCGTAGCCACATATCAGTCTAATTTTACTCAGTAGCCTACTCAGGCCTGGTTCCAGTGTAATTGAGCAACGTACTACTAATAAAAGCTACTCAATTACAATACTTGAGTACCGGTAAATGTAATTAGTTACTTTCCACCCCTGCCCTTGTACCCCCACCAACCCCCACCCATCACTTATCCACCCATGGGCCGACATAAATAGTGGCGTTTGAATGTAGTACTGTCAATTGGAGAGATGACTGTGGTCAACGTGCAAGTCAGTGAGCTCATCAAGACTCTGAGCAGGAAGGGATGGACTACACATGCCATTGCCAAGCACCTACAGGCGAGTGGCATTGAACCTTCCTTGAGCACCATACGGCGGCATCGCCGTCGTGCTGCTGTGAGGAACCGACTGCAAAAGCCACGTAAACTGACCAGGTATTGAAGGCTTGAGTGACTTTATTCTTTAAATGTACTGTGTTTATAACGAATGTTCCGTACAGACTAAACATTGTATAGACCCCTTCGCAGTAAAAGTCATTCATACGTAAGCGGAAATTGCTCGCGCAGCCTGGACCCAAAAAAGACTCAGCGATGCCTAGTTGTTGTGTTGTCGGGTGTCAGAATCGTAGCAGTGATGGGGTTAAAATGTTCAGAATTCCAGCAGGATCTCACCCATTCCAAAAAAATCGCCGACGTCTATGACTACAAGCCATCAAACGTGTAGACTGGGATGAAAGCACCATCAAAAATGTGCAGGTTTGCAGCACCCACTTCATCACAGGTAAGATCAGGCTATTTATTAAATCTTTCTTTTTTATTCTTTCTAGTCTTCGTTTATTGATGTAGCAAAATACTTTGGTCACGTTTGTCTGATTAGCTGGGTCATAGTTACACAATGTAATGAATATTGTTAGCATGTTAACTTAGCTTTGCATGCAGTTTTGTTTGTAGGAGAGCTCTCGCTTGACTCAAGCAGTCCAGATTTTGTGCCATCATTATTTGTGTATGCCGAAAATCACAATTTTAAAGCAAGGATGGAAAGGTAAAATTGTGTGCCCTCACTCTAAATGCCAACTTACGTTGACTGCTCTAACCTAGCTCCCGCCCCGTTCAGTTTCATTTCTGCTCTCTGCCTCTCGCTTTTTATGCAGCTCTGATTTCTCTTAGCTGCACTCTTTACACCAGGGGTGAGCAAACTTTTTGGCTCAGGGGCCACATTGACTTTTGAAATTTGCCAGGCGGGCCGGGCCAACACCAAATTCATACATATCGAACATAAACCGGAAAAGCTTTAGTGTTATTGTAAGGCCTTCACTGACAGAGACCCAAATGCAGATCAGATTGACATTTATTTTAGTTCTCAGTCAACAAAGGCAGAGCAGAAAAATGCTTGCAGTTCAATAGATTGGCACTGGATCCATCCAGAAAAGTAATACACACACACGTGACAGTAAGAAAAGTAGCACACTTAATTCTTAAATTACATCTTTGAGCTGCCAGGATGAGAAGGATGCCAGTGTATTTGTATATTTGTATCATTTTATACATACAACTAAATTGCATATCATTAAATTGAACTAAAATACATATCAGTACATATCATTTTTGTACATTTCACTGAACTCGTAGATTTACACCTGAGTGTTTTTTTTAACCATCCACTTCCATCCTGCCAGTACAACCAACCACCATTAGTAAGAGAGGTACCACACCATTCCAAAATGTTTGCAGTTCAACAGTTTGGGTACCACACCATGCCAACATGTTTGCAGTTCAGTGGTTTGGCACTGGATCCATCCAGCCCACAAAATCAAACAAAACGGCTCAAGAAAGCAAAAAACTCCAAACTGGTTTTCAGGTTCAAAGTCACTCACTGAAATATTTCCAGTCCTCAAAAAATCAAAACACAGGTTCCAAACAGGTTTTCATATTCCAAAAGGCCACTCATAGATCAGAATAACCTCCACAGGCAAAAGTCCAGGAACAGATATAAGCAGAAGCAAGGTCAGCTGCTCATAATACACCTATAATAGCAGACAGGGACATAAATGAGGGGCGGAGTAGACACCCAAAAGCACACGGTACTTAAAAACAAACACCAGCACTACAGCAGCCACCCACGACAACCAAAATTACTAAGAGTTATACTTTTTATATTATTATGTCTGTAAACATGTGATTACAGCTCCAACATAGTTTTAAAAAGAGAAAGTGTTAATACTCACATTCACTCTGCAACCGCTGAGCTGTATTCGTCCGTGCTTGCGCTGACTGGTTAGCATAATTAGCATGCTTGGAGGAAAAGTGCCGTTTGATGTTATATTCCTTTAAAACTGCAACGGTTTCTTTGCAAATAAGGCATACAGCCTTTGATCGGACTTCAGCAAAAAAATATTTAGTTGTCCATTCTTTATTGAACACCCTGCACTCACTGTCCACTTTTCTTTTTTTAGGACCACTCATTGTAAAGTTTTATCCTGTGTTCTCCAGATCATCAGTGGCACGGGTGCCAGAATGACTTCCATGGCATGTGCTGCACCACTCTGCAAATGTAATCTCGCGTGAATACAACTGACTGGAAAGACGGATCTCTAGAACACCTGTCTACGTGATAACACTGACGCTTATAGTTTATAGATCTGCTCAATCATGTTTATATGATTGTCTTCCGCGGGACGGATTAAAAATGCCAATGGGCAGGATGTGGCCCGCGGGCCGTAGTTTGCCCACCTCTGCTTTACACTATCATTCCTTTCATGCCATTACCTCCTGCAAATTGCTGTTTAGTGTTGGTATTTGCTGTTGTAGCTAAAGCCACATTGCCATCACATCACTGGCATAATTTGATTAAAACAAAATGAATATGAATGTCCCATTGTTAATCAAGTTGTACATGCCCGCACATAACATAATCATATGCGTCTAATGGCCTCTGCATGCTCTTGCGACAAGGCTTTCGCAGATAGCTTTTCGCAGACAGTTGTAATTTATTGTTGAGCGGGGAGTAATAGGCGTGCGCAATGTTATTCACTGCCACAACGCAAGGGGGCGCGAAGTCGCGAAATCGCTAGGAGTAGTTGGTGGGTGTGGTTAGTGGAGTGTTTATCCTCCGGTTACTTATAATGACTAGAACTGGAGTCATATAGATGTACGTACTTCCTCACTTCCTCGATCAACCGCTCTTCGTGCTGCTCCATCTTTGCTCGTGTTTTTAAAAATGGCGGTCTTGAAAACAAACCAAACCGGGAAAGTAGGGAAGTGGAAGTGCGTGTACAGTGGATGTAGAGTGGACCAATCAGAGCCCTCTTGTCTGCGATGCTGTCTGCAAGGCTTTTGCGGTGGTCACAATTTTTGGGAGGTGCGCGCAGACCGTCTGCGAAGGTGGGGGGGCTACGCAGACGCCATCTGCGGCACCATCTGCGAGGACTGGGTTGTCAGCATAAATTGGCCTTAAAGACTTGTAGGCACGAAGTTTTTCGTGGGTGTACACTGAAGTCTTGTCAATAAGGTATGAGTATATATCTGGCCATTGTATACCAGGGAACTTACTAACATCGTCCGTCCACTCTTTAATTAAATACGGATCCGGTAGGCGATGTCCGCTTGTTAGAGTTAACTTATTTATGTAGCATTCTCGATCTTGTAACGACAATTGTTTTGCATAATCTGACAGCTCATAATGCTGTTCTATGGGCAGCGCCATTGTTTCTGGGTCCAGGCTGCGCGCGCATCCTGGCAACGGTCGGTTTGTTTACAAACATGCGAAGGGGTCTATTGAAACTATAGCCAACTTATTTCACAGCCAGGTGATGCAAATCATTGAGATGATCTGGAAGGGAAATGATGAATTACCGGCGGGAAAAGTGACAGAGCTTCTCAAAAGTGAGCACAATATCACCCTGCACTGTAAAAAATGATTTGTTGTTTTAACTTAAAAAAGTTAGTGCAAGGGTTGCCTTAAGGGCTGCCTTAAAATTTTGAGTTCACTGAAATTAATATAGTAAGTTCACAACAATTTAACTTACTATGTGAATTCCAGTGAACTCAAAATTTTAAGGCAGCCCTTGCACTAACTTTTTTAAGTTAAAACAACAAATATTTTTTTTACAGTGTGTCTGTGTGCACAGTGAGAAAGGCAATCCGGAGTGGCTGGACCTATGGGAAACCCAGGTAACAAAAAAGGAAAATTATAGAATTTCAGTCAGTCATTCACATCACTGTGATAATCTGACCAACACCATGTAGTAGGCTAACATTTACTGTATTCTTACAGATTTGTTCCAATGACGCGGGAAAAAAACAAAGTTATGCGTCTCCGCCAAGCCCAAGAATGGAAGGCCGCTGGTGAAAAGTTTGACGATGTTCTATTCTCCGATGAATCAACTGTGTCACTGGAACAGTTTGCTTTGCGGTGCTGGAGAAGGAAAGACTCTACGGGCGTGAATAAACCTCGGGTGAAGCATCCAGTGAAAGTGCACGTCTGGGGTGGAATTTCACGTTGTGGCCCGGGTCCGCTTGTGATTTTTCACGGTGAGTGATGAGTTCAAAGCTTATCAGGGCTGGTAATACATACAAGGCTAAATATGAAAAATGAAATGTTATAATAAAATATATATCTTGCGTCATAAGTATCATGGATAAACAGTTCTTTGCGGAGCAGATAATCCAAAAGACTGCAGGTCCGTACTTGCGGGAGGATTTCCTTATGCCTACACACAGATTCTTCCAAGGTATATCATACATTTGTAGTAGACTACGTTATGTTCCATTACAATCCTTGCCACCATGCTGATTAAATATTAACTTGACTTTGTCCTTTTTAAACGGTCAGACAATGATCCCAGGCACACGGCAAAGACTGTCAGAGCCTGCCTTCAGAGTGAAGGGATCAACTGGGTGCCAACATCAGCAGAGTAAGTTGGTTATCACAATATAAATATATATAGGGTATAAAATATAAAATCAATTGCGTGAAATTGACTGACATCACTGGCTTGTCCATGTATTTCTCTTCGTAGATCGCTGGATATGAACCCAATTGAGTTAGTCTGGGCTGAGATGAAAAATTTCATTCAGGAGGCCAAACCACACAACAAAAGCGAACTGATATCGGCAATACTGACGTTTTGGACGTCCAAGCTCACACAAGAGCGCTGCAATAGGTATGTACTGTAACAGGTTGTGCAGTTCTCTCAGACTAAGAACTGTTGTGTAGAACTGTTGTGTAGAACTCTCAGAATAAAGAGTACTTACAATGCATTACTTCTGTTACAGGTACATAGATCACCTGGACACAGTCATCAACAAGATCATCGCTCTATGTGGTGGGCCCACTGGTATGTAAGAGGAAACAGGGCTTCAGTGAGATAACAGACGCAGCGAGGGGGATTGAGGACGGAAAGGACACACACACACCCTCGTGGACGTGGACTCCATCCCTTGATTGCCGCTGATTCGGGACGCGCACTGCTTCAGCGGACTTTACAGCTTTGACTCTGGGAAGGGGAATGTGTTTCAAATGTGTGTATGTATTGGACATATCTGGTATGACTTCGTTTTTTTTGTTTTCCTGTGCCCTGGTGCACGTTTTGTTTGCTTGATGTTGAGTGTGAAAATAAAAGAGCGGTTTGTTTTTGATACGTCGTTGCCGTGAAGTACCCTCTTTTGTGTGTGTGGGGGGGCTGAATCGTGTGAATGAACTTTGCAACCCCTCCCCCAATACACACACACACACACACGGTGCGATTTGCTGGGGGGGGATGGTCGGGAGGGTGCTCCTATGGCCCTGCACTGGTCTCAAACCCATTGGCAGGCAGTGAAAGATATCTGAGAATGAAAAGTGATCCAGCAGCCGAGTAGAATGAAGGTCGCTGAGATTATGGCTTTAAATTTTAAATTAGCCTGGCAAGCCAGACTAAATGTGAATATTTAGTCTGGCCTCGATCCGTAGACATTTCCGACGGGTGTGGGAGGAACAACCCGTTGTCTTTCAAACTGTCTCTGTGCGTATAGGCCAACGCTCTGACCAATCAGTGCAACAGTGACTGTGACGTAGTCAGAGCGACAGAAAGCAGTGGGGGAGGCCTTGAAATAAATAATTTTTCAAAATGCGTATTAATTAATAAACAGGTTCTAGATATTAAGAAGTTTGGAGTCTGTACCACATAACTTATTTTTTTTCAAGTGTTTTTCAAGGGTTTGCTTAAACTGTTTTTGAGAGTTTTTATTTAGTGGTGTTTGGTGAAATAATTTCCCTTAAATTTAAAATAACGGGAAAATAAGAAACAATCAAAAAGTAATGTTTCAAAGCTGTTTATTAATTCTTCGTACTGCACAAACTAGCCCCATCCTTTTGGCTACGAGCGGAGCCAGCTGGTAGATCAGACTTTTGCCATAGCCGGTCGGCAAAACAGCGAAAACGTCCTTCTTGAAAAGGAATGAGCGGAGAGCCTCTTCCTGCTCATGTTTCAACGAAAACTCCAAGTCTAATTCTTCTAAAACTGATTCCAAAGCGGAGTCAAATGCGCGCTGTTCACTAGCCGTAGCCATCTTTCCTGTTGCGCTTTCTCCAGCGTCGCTCAGCCTTGTCGTTACTCCTGCAAAAGCCCGCCCAAAGAATCCAAACAAAAACCTTGCGTTGTGATTGGCGGCCACGATTTGATGCCCAGGGTGTTTTTGTTTATATGGTGCGAGGCTCGCTAGGCACTCGCTAGGCAAAAATATTTTTGGCCGCTAGGCGGGTGGGTCTAGTTTACTAGGCTAGCTTTAAATTGTAATAGTCCACCAAAGTTGAAGTGACAAAAAAATGCCCCACATTAGGGCAATCCACCCTACTTATTTAATACACTGTGCGTTACTATTTTTGAATGTAAAACATTCTTGCGTATCAATCCATCCGCTGCAAGCCACGGTCAGCCAGGTTTCAAACATTTAAGAACTGAAATAGTGTACAGCAGGGCTATTCAATTAGTTTTCCATTTGGGCCACATTTCGAATCTAAGAACTTGAGGTGGGCCACAAATTTTCCGCAGTCACTCACAAGTGGTAATTTTTCAGTTTTCAAGTAGCCTACAAGGTCTATTATATTATATTGTTATATTTCATTTTTAGCCTTCAACTTAATATTGAATATTCAAAATGCACACAAACAACTCTCTTTCCCATCTCCTTTATTTAAAACAAACAAACAGAACGTTTATCTCAACATTTCTCATTGATATGCTTGTCAGGCTATTGATACTAAACAGAACACAGCTTTAGCCCACAGCTGCTGTTGACTTTAGTGAGAGAAGTGACTGTAGCGCGGATCAAGTGTGGGTGGAGCACAGAGGATGGCAAGACAACGTTTGGAGGCAGAGAAGGCTTATTTATTTTCCCAACTTTTCAGTCGAAGCAGCGTAAACACACACACACCCAAACACACACACACTGCATCCAATCCCGGGTCGCGCTCCCTCTGCTCTCTCTCAGCCTCCTTAAATAGGGAGCGGTTTACTGGGAAAACACACACAAAACACAGGTTAATTACCATCAGGTGTAGCGATGCTGCCACTCACCTTCCCTGGCTCCACCCTCCTGTCACAGACCTGCGCTTGACCACGCTCCTGCTGCCACATACCCCCACCGCCTGACTCAGGCCAGGCGCCCGTCCGGCCCGCAGCCGACTCCCCCCCCCCCCCCCCCCCCCTTGACGGGAGAGGAAGTCCGCCACGACCATCTGCACCCCCGGCCTGTGGACCACCTTGAAGTTGAAGGGTTGGAGTGCCAGATACCAACGGGTGATCCGCATGTTGGCATCCTTCATGCGGTGGAGCCACTGGAGGGGCGCGTGGTCTGAACAGAGGGTGAAAGGGCGCCCCAGCAGGTAGTAACGGAGGGCGAGGACCGCCCACTTGATCGCCAGGCACTCTTTCTCAATTGTGCTGTAGCGCCCCTCACGCACTGACAGCTTCCGGCTGATGTATAGGACCGGGCGGTCCTCCCCCTCCACCTGCTGGGACAAAACGGCCCCCAGCCCTCTGTCCGACGCATCCGTCTGTAACAAAAAAGGGAGAGAGAAGTCAGGGGAGTGTAAAAGTGGCCCCCCACACAGTGCAGCCTTTACCTCAGAGAAAGCCCGCTGGGACTGCTCCGTCCACTGGACCGGATCTGGCGCCCCCTTTTTAGTGAGGTCAGTCAGCGGGCTGGTGACGTCCGAATAATTAGATATAAACCTACGATAGTAGCCAGCCAGCCCCAGGAACTGTCTCACCCCCTTTTTGGTCTTGGGCCTCGGGCAGGCCGCAATCGCTGCTGTCTTATTAATTTGGGGACGCACCTGCCCGTTGCCCAAGTGGAAGCCCAGATACCGTACTTCCACCCGCCCAATTGCACACTTCTTCGGGTTGGCAGTGAGTCCCGCCCGCCTCAGCGACCTAAGGACGGCCCTCAGGTGTTGCAGGTGCCGCTGCCAGTCATTACTATAAATGATAATGTCGTCTAGGTAAGCGTCCGCATAGGTGGCGTGGGGGCGGAGGACCCTGTCCATCAGCCGCTGAAACATAGTGGGCGCCCCAAACAGCCTGAACGGAAGTGTGACGAACTGGTGTAAGCCGAATGGTGTGGAAAAGGCCGTTTTCTCCCGGGATAATGGAGTCAAGGGGATCTGCCAATATCCCTTCGTCAAATCCAGTGTCGAGTAAAAGCGAGCCGTGCCTAGTTGATCGAGCAGCTCATCAATACGAGGCATTGGGTACGCGTCGAATTTAGACACCGCATTGACTTTTCTATAGTCCACACAGAACCAGACCGAGCCATCGGCCTTGGGAACCAAGACCACCTGGCTGCTCCAGTCACTGTGGGACTCCTCGACGATGCCCATTTCGAGCATGGCCTGAAGTTCTTCCTGAACCACCTTTTTTTTGTGTTCGGGTAATCTATAAGGACGGCTACGCACTACCACCCCCGGGGGCGTCTCTATGTGGTGTTCTATGAGGTTAGTGCGACCGGGCAGGGGCGAGAACACATCCGAAAACTTGGCCTGCAACTGGGCGACCTCCGTGAGTTGGGTCGGGGAGAGGTGGTCTCCACAGGGGACCGGAGAGGTACGTGATGCCAATGTCCCTTTTTGGATCTCCGGCTCCAGCTCCGCCTTCTCCGGAACTACCGACACCAACGCCACGGGGACCTCCTCGTTCCAGAGTTTCAGCAGATTGAGGTGGTAGATCTGTAGTGCCCCCTCCCTGTCCGTTCGCCTAACCTCATAGTCGATGTCCCCGACTCGCCGTGTGACCTCAAAGGGTCCTTGCCACTTGGCGATTAATTTGGAGCTCGACGTGGGCAACAGGACGAGTACCTTATCTCCCAGAGTGAACTCTCTAAGGCGCGTGCCCTTGTTGTACAGGCGGGCTTGCTGTTCCTGGGCCTGCTGCAAATTCTCCTGAGTTAGGTGGGTGAGCGTGTGGAGTTTTGCGCGCAGATCCATAACATACTGAATTTCGTTTTTGCTCTGTGAAGGTCCCTCCTCCCAATTTTCCCGCAGTACATCTAAGATGCTGTGCGGCTTACGCCCATATAATAATTCAAACGGGGAGAACCCCGTGGAGGCTTGGGGGACCTCTCGCACTGCAAACAGCAAGGGTTCGAGCCACTTATCCCAGTTACGTGCGTCCTCACTTACGAATTTTTTGATAATATTCTTGAGGGTGCAATTGAACGTTCAACTAAACCGTCCGTCTGTGGGTGATAAACGCTGGTGCGGATCGGCTTAATACTCAGTAGCCCATACAGTTCGCTCAGTGTTCGTGACATAAACGAGGTGCCTTGGTCATTCAGAATCTCTTTCGGGATTCCAACCCGGGAGATGACGTGGAAGAGGGCCTCTGCAATACTGCGTGCTGAGATATTGCGAAGAGGCACCGCTTCCGGGTATCGCGTTGCATAGTCCACCAGAACCAATATAAAGCGGTACCCTCGTGTTGACCGATCTAATGGCCCGACGAGATCCATCCCAATTCTTTCGAACGGGGTCTCGATTAATGGTAGGGGGCACAAGGGCGCTTTTGGAATGGCCGCTGGATTTACTAACTGGCATTCGCGGCACGCCGTACACCACTTACGGACGTCGCCGCGAATCCCCGGCCAATAGAATCGGGCCATTATCCGGGCGAGTGTCTTATCCTGCCCGAGGTGTCCAGCCATGGGATTAAAGTGAGCCACCTGGAATACCAATTCCCGGCGGCTCTTTGGAATTAACAACTGGGTGACTCGATCTTTTGTTTGAGTGTCCTGGGTCACTCGGTATAACCTATCCTTCAAAATGGAAAAATAGGGAAAGGACGGGGTGGCGTTCGGCTGGAGCATTTGACCATTGATTACTCTCACTTGGTCAAACGCGTGTCGCAGAGTCTCGTCTCACGATTGTTCCAGTGGGAAATCCGTGAGGGATTCCCCAATAGAAAGAGGAGGGGCCGGCGGCTCCTCACTCTGTCGCGGAGATGACGTAGACAGCTCTGCAACCGCAGCTCCAGCCAAAGCGACACTGGGACCCTCCCCTGTCAACCGGCAGGACCCACTCTTTACTAGGCGTGCCATTAAACCCCGAAATCCCGGCCAATCAGTCCCCAAGATCAAAGAGTGGGTAAGGCGAGGATTAACCACCGCCTTCACTATCGATTTTTCCCCTCTGAAATATATGTGGACCGACACCAACGGGTAGCTGTGAACATCCCCGTGCACACACAACACCTTCACCCCCTGTGCTCCCCCCAATGCCTCGTCTTGCACCAGGCTTTGGCGGATCGAGGTCTGATTGCAACCCGAATCCACCAACGCCTGATATGTAGCCCCTTGTACACTTACCGGTATGCGATACGCTCCGGCCCAATCGAGGGCAGCCTCTGGCGCGTCGGGGATCCGCACCACCGCCCCCACCTCCATTGCTGCGCACTGTTGCTGCAGGTGGCCCGGTTCCCCGCAGCGCCAGCAAACCGGCCCGGGCCTTCCCTCTGCAGCTGTGTTCTGCAGCTGTGTTCTGGGGCTCACTCACCTGAGGGGGGGGAGAGACAGACAGAAGGGAGAAATGGGAGGGCACCACGGGTGCGGCGGGCCGGCTGGGGTGAAGCCGGCCCCTGCCTCCGTGGTGGGGGAATGGGGCGAGGACGGGACACAGGAGGAGGGGGGGAAGAAAGAGAGAGAGAAGAGGAGAGAGAAGATGATGTCGTCAGTTGTCCTGCTGCCGGAACAGCCGCCAAACGATCCTCCGCCAGTCCTACGGCCTGATCCAGCGACGCCGGGCGGTGGCACTGGACCCACTCCGCGGTTCCGGCTGGTAAGCGGGCGATGAATTGTTCCAGCGCCACCTGGTCGATGATTCCCTCGGCGTCGCGATCTTCGGCCCTCAGCCACCGCCAGCAGGCGTCCCGGAGCTGCTGGCCGAATGCGAACGGGCTGCCGACTTCCTCCATCCGCAGCGCGCGGAAGCGCTGGCGCTGCTGCTCCGGCGTGCGCCCCACGCGCTGGAGGACGGCCCGGCGAAGGTCGGCGTAGGCCAGCCGGTGGTCGGCGGGGAGCTGTAGCCTCTCCCGTCAGGAGGGGGAGGAGGCGCACCGCGCGCTGCTCCATCGGCCACCCCGAGGCTTCGGCGACCTGCTCGAACAAGGTGATGAAAGCCTCGGGGTCGTCCTGCGGGCCCATCTTGGTCAAGGTGAGGGGAGACGGGCCCGCGGCCGGGGCGCTGGTGGACCCCGCCAACGCGAGGAGATGCCGGAACGCCTCTCAATCTTCCTGCTGGGCCAGCACCAGGGCTTCGAAGCGGCGCTCCTGCTCCTTTCGGAGCGTGACGAGTGCCTGGTGCTGGCTCTGCTGAGCCGTGGCGAGGGCGTGGACCAAGTCCGCGAACGGGGAGGATTCCATGGGGCTGCAAAGTTGGTGCTCCACCTTCCCGGGTTTCGGCACCACTGTAGCGCGGATCAAGTGTGGGTGGAGCACAGAGGACGGCAAGACAATGTTTGGAGGCAGAGAAGGCTTATTTATTTTTCCAACTTTTCAGTCGAAGCAGCGTAAACACACACACACCCAAACACACACACTCTGCATCCAATCCCGGGTCGCGCTCCCTCTGCTCTCTCTCAGCCTCCTTAAATAGGGAGCGGTTTACTGGGAAAACACACACAAAACACAGGTTAATTACCGTCAGGTGTAGCGATGCTGCCACTCACCTTCCCTGGCTCCACCCTCCTGTCACAGACCGGCACTTGACCACGCCCCCGCTGCCACAGTGACATTTCTTGTTTTGCACAAGATCTGTGATGTTTGGTTCATAAGATGTCAATGCAATCGTGACATGTTGATTGAGAATGCATATGTGGCAGCGGGGGCGTGGTCAAGCACCGGTCTGTGACAGGAGGGTGGAGTCAGGGAAGGTAAGTGGCAGAATCACTACACCTGTCGTTAATTCATGTGTTTAAGGAGAGAGAGCGAGAGCAGAGGGAGCTCTCTCCCCAACCAGACGACTGATGTGTGTGAGAGAGTGCAGATATACGCTGAAAAGCTAAATAAGAGTGAGTTTTGTGAACTGAGTTCTGTCCTGCCGTCCTTCTGTGCTCCACCCACCTACACAAACGGTCACAGTGGTGTGCTTGTCCCGGGTTTCGGCACCACTGTGACAGTTCGTGTAGGTGGGTGGAGCACAGAAGGACGGCAGGACAGAACTCAGTTCACAAAACTCGCCTTTATTTAGCTTTTCAGCGTATATCTGCACTCTCTCACACACATCAGTCGTCTGGTTGGGGAGAGAGCTCCCTCTGCTCTCACTCTCTCTCCTTAAATAGGGCGCGGTCACTGGGAAGACACACAAACACATGAATTAACGACAGGTGTAGTGATTCTGCCACTTACCTTCCCTGACTCCACCCTCCTGTCACAGACCGGCACTTGACCACGCCCCCGCTGACACAGCATATTTGCTAACTATTTACATTTTACTGAGTTAACAGTAGCTGGGAAATAATAAAAGTGCAAAATAACTATTATAACATCATCTATTTATTGATATTCGGTAAATTAAAATACATATATTAAGTTTTGTAGACTGGTGAATGGTATTTTACTTTTAAAGGTGAAGCATCACGTCGGCCGCATCCGGGCCGTGTCTGGGCCGCATCTGGCCCGCGGGCCGCCAATTGAATAGGCCTGGTCTATGTCATGTGATAAATGTCAGTACAATGGGCGCCGCAATTTTGCAGTGTGCTAGGAGTATGCACTCTCAAGGACGCCACTGACAAAGCCTACTTCAGTGTTATGCTGCCCCCATGGCTGCAAGTTGTAACTGCACCCTTACCGCAGCTTACCGCCAGGGCCCCTACCGTTCTGCAGCAGACAGGTGAGCATTCTTAACTAGCAACCACAGTATATTGCCAGTGCATGCAGCATGCGCATGTACGTCAGCATACATCTGGATGTAGTGCTTTATCTGGTGATCCCATCAGTTGATGCAATACAGGTTTTAACAGCATACATGTAGCCCAGGCTGAACTTGTCTCATCTCATCTCATTATCTCTAGCCGCTTTATCCTTCTACAGGGTCGCAGGCAAGCTGGAGCCTATCCCAGCTGACTACGGGCGAAAGGCGGGGTACACCCTGGACAAGTCGCCAGTTCATCACAGGGCTGACACATAGACACAGACAACCATTCACACTCACATTCACACCTACGGTCAATTTAGAGTCACCAGTTAACCTAACCTGCATGTCTTTGGACTGTGGGGGAAACCGGAGCACCCGGAGGAAACCCACGCGGACACAGGGAGAACATGCAAACTCCACACAGAAAGGCCCTCGCCGGCCCCGGGGCTCGAACCCAGGACCTTCTTGCTGTGAGGCGACAGCGCTAACCACTACACCACCGTGCCGCCCCAGGCTGAACTTGTGATACATCATATTAGCTAGACTACATGCCACAGAGCTTGAACATGGTTGTATTGTCTGTACAAGTGCTTCCACTGTGGCATAGCAAATCCCATTCCATTCCATTGAATGGTGCCACATTTGGTGTTGTGGGTTGTATAGCACTATCCAGTTCCAATTGGGCCACCAACATTTGAAGTACGGCTGCCAGAATGGCACCTGAAAATAGCCAGAGGCCAACCCAGTCCCATTTTTGTATGTTGTTGAGACCACAGCTGAACATAGCAATTCCATAGGTAATTATCAGTTTGGAAGAAACTCACAGATGCAGCTAGAGACCTAATTTTCTTGAATTCCTCTGATGAATAACAGGGATGATGACCAGTCCTTGGAGGCCTCTGTTGAAGGAAACAGGCCTCTGAATTCCATGGTCTCAACTTCTGAATCATCACTTTCAGCTGAGCAGTGTTTGCTACCACGTCAGGATGTGGGCATTTGTGATAAGTAAGTTCAGATCAGATTTGACTCTAAGTCAAGGTCTGAATCTGCCAGCTGAGGGCACCAGGATGGGGATGTCTGGGCTGTACTCTTAAGATGATCAATGCCAAGGCAGTGAGCACATAGCTGTTGCCAATTTCCAGCTTCTAGAGCAGGGGTCTGCAATCCTGTCCACAAAGGTCCATTCTCATTAGCCGATCCTTGGCTAAATAAACAGTATCTGCCCTTTCAAGCTAAAATAGGTGCGGTTATTCAAAACAATTTAATCTGGCAATACTTATCAAGTTCCCAGGTTTGGAGATCTGAATTATCACAATTGAAACGATCATAATTAGTACATCTGGCAAACGTCATCTTAAGTTGTTTTGTTATTTGACGTATGAAGAATGAGGTGTTGTTCTCTTATCTTTAATCTTCCATCTTATGGACACTGTTTACGTCAATTTCTCTCTCTCTCTCTCTCTCTCTCTCTCTCTCTTTTATCCAAGCCTAATTTAGCAATGATGTATTTTGGAGCTCACCTTTGAAACATGTTGATCCTGTGACTTTTTTGTGCCCTGCCCATCATCTCACACATTATACTGATCTTCAAGACAAGAGTGTCCTTTAGCCACTGTATCTGTGTGGCATTTCAAAGAATGCAGATGAACATGATTAATGTAGCACGTACATATCTGTGGTAGTTTGGTGAGGACGTGCCTGCAGGACTGTCCTCTGTACATCACTGTCCCAGATTGTGATAGAACTATGAGATAAAGCTCTACAAAAGGGCCTTTTGTAGCCTGGCAATGACCATAGACATGTAAAGGAAAGGAAAAAGTGAAAGACTTTTGTGTGAAACGTTGAGCCTCTCTGGACTTTATCACTGTGGATTGAAGATGAAAAATTTAATTTTGTAAAGTCCCCAGTCAGTTCCTAGTCATGCAAAGACAGATGCATGTTGACTTGCGGCTAGTTAGTTACGGTACCTTTCCATGCACAGTGAGGACAGTTGAAGGGATATAAAGAAGCACAACAGACTGTTTGAAAGGAGGGCACTAATCAGGACAAGCTCCTCCTTAGACATGCCCATAATTTCTGAAAAAGTCTGAACTTCACCAAGAACCAGTGGCAGGTGTTGGTAAAATGTTTGGTTTTCACTGAGAGACTGGTTACATTGAAAAACACCTGGTATCAATGGAAAGTATCATGGTGCATCATTGTTGTTTTGGGGATGTCTTGCTGGTGGTCAAGGGAATCATGGTGGTTCACTGATGGCATCATGAATAAGAGGTAGAATATTTGGCAGATACAATTGGGTCCAAAATTTGATTTATCTTTCATTAATAATTGGAAATTAACACAAAGTTTTAGAATTCCTAAATATTTAAAACAAGGAAAGTACCGGTAAATGTCCAATATTGAATGTTTAATATTCTACATTCCTACAGTGTGGGAAATAAGGAATTTTAAGCAGACTGTCACAGGACAGACAAGTCTGAAATGTTGTCTGTCCATCCAAATTTCAGCCTGTCCAAATAACAGGCCAAAGGCCCAGAACAATGCAGCCGGGGTTCTGGGGACCACCTTAGGACCCTGGAAGCTGAAGGGTATACCTGGAGAAGGAGATTTTTGTGATCTTCAAAGGCCAAATTACACTAGACAGTAGTTGCTAATTACACTACAAATTGAATATAATTTACAAAAAAATGTCAGAAGATTCAAAAGAAACATGCTTAAAGTTCTACCCAAGAAAACAG
Source organism: Neoarius graeffei (assembly GCF_027579695.1). NCBI lineage: Eukaryota > Metazoa > Chordata > Actinopteri > Siluriformes > Ariidae > Neoarius > Neoarius graeffei. The sequence continues at coordinate 39,692,806 of NC_083590.1, read as the reverse complement.
AAGCACACACAGGTCAGTTCCATGTCTAGAAAAAAGTATGGGGGGCCAAGGATGTTCCAGTTGGTTACAACTTACTGGTGCTCATATATAGGTACTATAATAACACTCATGAAACATTATATCAACAATTACTATTTTATACTATGTTTATAATAAGTTATAAGAAATTTATTAATTAACAATACAACTATTCTTATATAATAGAGTTAAAATTTTGAGTCTGAGATTCCAAGTAACTTTGTAACAAAATAACTTTTAAAATGACTCAAAACTAGACACGGGAACATCATTTGGCACTCAGACTTAAATCTGCTAGAGTAGAACTTAGAAAATAAAAACTCTATTAAAATATAAATCTGGGGCGGCATGGTGGTGTAGTGGTTAGCGCTATCGCCTCACAGCAAGAAGGTCCTGGGTTCGAGCCCCGTGGCCGGCGAGGGCCTTTCTGTGCGGAGTTTGCATGTTCTCCCCGTGTCCGCGTGGGTTTCCTCCGGGTGCTCCGGTTTCCCCCACAGTCCAAAGACATGCAGGTTAGGTTAACTGGTGACTCTAAATTGACCGTAGGTGTGAATGTGAGTGTGAATGGTTGTCTGTGTCTATGTGTCAGCCCTGTGATGACCTGGCGACTTGTCCAGGGTGTACCCCGCCTCTCGCCCGTAGTCAGCTGGGATAGGCTCCAGTTTGCCTGCGACCCTGTAGAAGGATAAAGCGGCTAGAGATAATGAGATGAGATGAGATGAGAAAATATAAATCTGCATCCTCCAAAGCAGATGACTGACTGTCAGGATTATTATGAATAAAGAAAAATGCACACAATAATAATAACAACAGTATAACCATTGATTGATTGGCAGTTTGGGACTAAACCTAATACTGTACTGCAAAGTTTCATGTAAACTGAACTATTAATCAACCGATTGGATCAATCAGATACTGTCAACCCTAAAACACTAGTTCAACTGCATCATGCAATAAAAACAACAGTGAATACTGAGGTATTATTATTATTGTCTTATTTAGTGTACCACTCGGGGAAAGGGATGTGCCTGTGAACTTTGATGGGGCTAGGGCCTTCGGTGGAAATCCTCGTGCATGCGGGTGGCTGAAACAAGGGCTTGTGCTAAAGCTTTCCACGATCCACGTTCACTCCTGACATTGGGTCGGGCTGAGACTGTGCTCATTCAAAAGGTCTCAGGGAGAGGGATGTTGCTGTAAAGTCTGATGGGGCTAGGATCATTAGTGGTCGAGTTATGACTTTTTAAAAGCTGGCTCAAGCCAGGGCTCGTGTTAAAATTTTTTTTGGGCTCCGGGGCGAATAGCGGGCTGAGCCATGGTCATAGTGGCCCATGCCTTGGCTGGTTCAAAAGGGCTCAGGGAGTGACACATGACTGTAAATTTTGGCAGGGCTAGGACCATCAGTGGCCGAGTTAAGAATTTTTAAAGTCGGTCCCGTGGGGGCCCCCAGTTTCACAGGCTCTGTTACAACATAATGTATTCGCCCAGTGTAATATTTGGAAGAAAATTAGAAGTAGATTAGACCCATATCTTTACAATTTTCTCATAGGCCATCTGGTTTGATGCTTTTGAAATACAGACGGACAAATGCGAAAATTACCAGTCGATGTCTGCTGGTCTGGCCTCATTTCCCCACACTGCTCCTATTTAAATGTAAGTCAAGTCAAGTCAAGTCAAGTTTATTTGTATAGCGCATTTTAACAATAAACATTGTCGCAAAGCAGCTTTACAGAATTTAAAACATGAGCTAATTTTGTCCCTAATCTATCCCCAATGAGCAAGCCTGTGGCGACGGTGGCAAGGAAAAACTCCCTCAGGTGACATGAGGAAGAAACCTCGAGAGGAACCAGACTCAAAAGGGAACCCATCCTCATTTGGGCAACAATAGACAGCATGACTATAACATTAACAGTTTTAACATGAAGACAGTTTTGTTGATGTTATAAACTCTTCATTGATGGAAACTTGAGTGCAAAACTGTTCATGACAACTGCAGTCCTAAAAGTAGCAAGTCAGCTGTAGTCCTCAGCCATAAAAGCATTACTGTAAGAGTCCAGAGCGTCCTCCAAGTGTGACTTTCAACTGTCCATATGGGGCCGTCCTCTACAGGAGCGATCCGATAAAACTCCGACCAGACACAGGGCACCAGGATGGATCAGGCAGGTCCGAGGGGCAGAAGAGGCCAGCATCTCAATCCCAGGACCAACATGTAACTCAGAGGGACAGACACAGCAAATTTATGATATCGCTCACGTTACAAAAGGTCAGGTTTTCCTCATGTCTAATTTCTTAAGCTCTTCTATTGAAGCGTCTGATCAGATGACACGCTGATGGATTTGATCTAAAATGGATCATAAGTTTTTGCACAAACTTGTGGAGTCCATGCAGCTCGAGTCCACACTGTCATTAGGGGACAAACCAAATACTAAGAAAGTCTGAAATCCATGTACCGTACATATTTCAAAGATATGATTTTTCACTCGGGCGGCACGGTGGTGTAGTGGTTAGCGCTGTCGCCTCACAGCAAGAAGGTCCTGGGTTCGAGCCCCGGGGCCGGCGAGGGCCTTTCTGTGTGGAGTTTGCATGTTCTCCCCGTGTCCGCGTGGGTTTTCCTCCGGGTGCTCCGGTTTCCCCCACAGTCCAAAGACATGCAGGTTAGGTTAACTGGTGACTCTAAATTGACCGTAGGTGTGAATGTGAGTGTGAGTGGTTGTCTGTGTCTATGTGTCAGCCCTGCGATGACCTGGCGACTTGTCCAGGGTGTACCCCGCCTTTCGCCCGTAGTCAGCTGGGATAGGCTCCAGCTTGCCTGCGACCCTGTAGAAGGATAAAGCGGCTAGAGATAATGAGATGAGATGAGATTTTTCACTCAAGTTGTTGTCAGTAATATCTTTTGTAATGAAAATTGCTGTATAAAATAAAATAAAATAAATGAAATTAGAGGCATTTTCACTCATGGTCTCAGAAGGTTAAGACCTGGCTGTAGATCATTCTTCAAACAAGCTTATATCTGCAAACCTACTCCAAAATCAATCAACACACAAATGCTTGCAGTAACATAAAATCAATATTTAGCTATGACTGTTAGATTGCGATTGAAAATCTTTGATATGAGTTAAAAAAAAAAAGACATTCACATGCGTAAACCTAATAATCAAAGTTATGCATTAGCCAACAAACCAATGATTTACTTTTACCATTTTCTCTGATTGGGGGCGGCACGGTGGTGTAGTGGTTAGCACTGTCGCCTCAGAGCAAGAAGGTTCTGGGTTCGAGCCTAATGGCTGACGGGGGCCTTTCTGTGCGGAGTTTGCATGTTCTCCCCGTGTCCACGTGGGTTTCCTCCGGGTGCTCCGGTTTCCCCCACAGTCCAAAGACATGCAGGTTAGGTTAACTGGTGGCTCTAAATTGACCGTAGGTGTGAATGTGAGTGTGAATGATTGTTTGTCTCTATGTGTCAGCCCTGCGATTATCTGGCAACTTGTCCAGGGTGTACCCCGCCTCTCGCCCATAGTCAGCTGGGATAGGCTCCAGCTTGCCTGCATCCTTGCACAAGATAAGCAGTTACGGATAATGGATGGATGGATTTTCTCTGATTGACTTGATAATGAACATTTTTACATATTCACAAGCTGAGAATCACTACGAAGTTTGAAAATAAATTAATACTGTTATTGGAAATCATAATAGGCTTTCATGCAATTCCTTCAAAGGTGAAACATCTTATAGTACAGCATACGCCCAGATACTTCCATGAAATTGTCTTAACATGTCTCATTGGTACTGTTTATCAGTACATTGTTGACTGCTTTAGTCACTTTCATTTCGTCTCTTATATCAATAAACTGTAACCAGTTCTCTGAATAACACAGAAGTCATTCCAAAGATCAGCCATTCACCTCATTCTTAATCTTATGAATTTTATTTACCCAGACAGCTGCTGTGAACACATATTGACTGGTATCTCTGATCCATTCTGAGGTCATGAATATTCTATATTTTCTCTTCAGGTGCCATGCCATTGCTTCATGACTTTGAGACATTTTGATGGCATGATGTCATAAACACACCAGTTAAGTCAAGGACAGACATTTTCTGGCTTACGATGATTCAACAAACCCATTAGCACCGCCGTGACCTTGCACACAACCTTACAGCACAGACAGATATGATTTGCAGAGCTTGTGTGACAGACCAAAGCTGTTCTAACATGCAAGCCAAGGTGCTCTTCACTCTTATTGACAGACAGGTGAATAAAGCATTACGGCAGCTGAAAGCATGATGCATACACGTGTTTATGCCAGATTTGGTCCCCCTCAGAGCTAGGGAGATGACAAACAGTTGGCTCATGGCCTCACAATAGCACAAATGCCAGTGTAATTAAACCATATTAGGTTCGTAGACAAGCTAGGCCTGCCTAATGAGATGTTTTGCACTGACTCATAACTAAAGTCGCATACTACAATATAATCAAAGGAAATGTACTGAAAAAGACAAAGACCATGATTATAATACTGCCCCCCATGTTTTTTTTTTGGTGATGGTCTACATGGGTCTTGATAATACAGTAGGTTCCAAACTGAAACATTGTTTTACCTTTATTTAATTTAATTCTGACATGCATAGTGTCTTCGCTTGCATACAGTCAAACTATAGGGGTGTTCACACGGCACATATTTGCATCGATGCTGCACCGATGTATTTTGTTGCGATATATCTTACACCGGTGTAAATTCTGTGGAGCGTTCACACGTCACAACCCTGCTTACTAGAGAGAAGCGTGTTAGCACCGGTGCAGCCCCACTGGCGTTCACACGGCAGTTTTTGCGACCGTGCTATATGATAGTAATAATGCGGAAATGAAATATGCGCATGCGTGAAAATGTACTTCCTTTTCCTGGTTGTCATGGCATCACCAAGCGCCGGGAAAACAATGTGGATGAAGACACCAGTGTTGTCAGATACTGCTGATGTTTTCCAGCTCAAAATATGTTAAAATCTGCCAAAATGCACTTAAAACTGCCCAATCTGGCAACACTGGAAGACATGCAGTTCTGTTGTTGTTGATATTCGCCATTTTGGAAGCGCAAAATACCAGGATGCAAATTATGCAATGCCCGTATGTAATCAACTCTCCTCACGCGTAGCGAGTCTACCCCTGTAGCGTTCAGACGTCCCATTTTATATCGGTGCTGCCCCGCAAACTAGCATTTACTCCGGAGTAAATTTCTTAAACCACCTCCCGAGCAGGGTTAGATTTGCACTGGTTTAAGCAGCTTTCAGGGGCGACACCGGTATAACTTTGTACCATGTGAATGCTCTACCGGGGCGGCCCCGGTGCTACACCGGAGTAAAAGTTGCCGTGTGAACACCCATTATGACTTTCTTTTCTTTTGCTCTCTAGCCTGTTTGCCAATTTGAATATGGAATACCTCTGGTATATCTGTAGCTGCTTAAATCAGCTACATTGTGCAGCAGTCAGAAACTGACATTTTATACATGTCAAAAATATTGATATATTTATTGATACAGATATTTTCTATATCAATAAATAATCAATCAAATAATTATAAATATTGATGTAGGTATTTTCTATAATTTTATAAAAGGCACATCTTGTGGGGTGTTCCCGGTATGCAGTGGTTAGTCAAGTCAAGTCAAGTTTATCTGTATAGCGCTTTTAACAACAGACATTGTCGCAAAGCAGCTTTCCAGAAAATGAAAGACTTTAAACATGAGCTAATTTTATCCCTAATCTATCCCCAGTGAGCAAGCCTGTGGCAATGGTGGCAAAGATAAGCTCCCTCAGATGACATAAGGAAGAAACCTTGAGAGGAACCAGACTCAAAAGGGAACCCATCCTCATTTGGGTGATAACAGACAATGAGATTATAAATAACTAGCTTCTGTAACAGTGTCCTATATAGTCATAAAGTATAACTGTGAAAGCAGGAAAATCATTATAGTTTTAACATGAAGTCTGCTTTGTTGAAGTTATAAACTGTTCATGACAACTGCAGTCCTAAAGTTAGCAAGGTAACTGTAGTCCTCAGACATAAAAGCATTACTGTAAGTGTCCAGAGCATCTTCCAAGTGCGACTTTCGACTGTCCATATGGTACCATCCTCCACAGGAGCAATGTGATGAGACTCCAGCCAGACGTAGGGCATCAGGATGGATCAGGCAGGTCTGAGGAGCAGAAGAGGTCAGCATCTCAGTCTCTGGATTGACATGTAACTCAGAGGGACAGACTGTGTGAAGGGGAGAGGGGAGAAAGAGAAAGAGAGAGAGAGAGAGAGAGAGAGAGAAAACAAGTTGTTAGGTATGCCCACTGTCACCTAATGAGTAAGAACAGTATACATTTTGAACTGAGCATGAGCAGGGACTCTGGCAAAACTAACTATGGTTAGTGCCTACCAAAAGTGGTCCAAGGAAGGACAATCGGTGAACTGGTGACAGGGTCATGGGTGTCAAAGGCTCATTGATTTGCATGGTGCATGAAAGCTAGCCCATATGGTTCAATCCCACAGAAGAACTACTGTACAGTAGCACAAACTACTGAAAACGTTAATGCTGGCAAAAACAGAAAGCTGTCAGTATTAACCTTTTCAGCAGTTTGTGCTACAGTAGCTTTTCTGTGGGATTGGACCATATAGGCAGGCCTTTGTGCCCCATGCGAATCAGTGAGCCTTCGGCACCTATGACCCTGTTGCTGGTTCACCGGTTGTCCTTCCTTGGACCATTTTTGGTTGGTACTAACCACTGTATACCAGGAACACCCCACAAAATGTGTCATTTTGGAGATGCTCAGACCCAGTCATCTAGCTATCACAATTTGGCCCTTATCAAAGTCACTCAGATTCTTACGCTTGCCCATTTTTCCTGCTTCCAACACATCAACTTCAAGAACTGACTGTTCTTTTGCTGCCTAATATATCCCACCCCCCTTTTTTCCCAGTTCATCTTTTTCTGTTCAATGAAGAACATTGGCATCTTAACCCATTTCTGTATGCCATAGTGGCCGCGTTGCATCCTTCCACTGTTTGTTCTTCCACACAAAGAGAATGATGCATCCTCAGTCCATCATGGAAAATGATAAAATCTTGTCTGTGATGAAGGAATTCTGTTCTGAACAATGGAAAACAGGTCCAAATTTAGAAGTCTGGAGAGTGTAACATAATCACGTACCGGTAGATGCGACCAAGTAAAGTGTGTTCTGGTGTAGTTCAGCTAGACAGTAAAACTGCATATTTCATGCAAAACAAAAGCATCTACAGTACATGGTCTGAAGTATTTCAGAATTCCTTCAGTCATACAAGTCAGTAAGGTGTATAAATTGTATATTTATAATTACAGTATATAAATTGTAACTTGAGCCCTGTGATGACCTGGCGACTTGTCCAGGGTGTACCCCGCCTTTTGCCCATAATCAGCTGGGATAGGCTCCAGCTTGCCTGCGACCCTGTAGAACAGGATAAAGCGGCTAGAGATAATGAGATGAGATGAGAAATTGTAACTTGCAGTTACAGACCAGGAAGTTCTGAAGCTATTGTATGTGAAAAAGAGGGTAACAGTTTTCTATTACATACTAAACATTACATTTGACGGCCATATATCAAGATCTTAGATTTATAAGGTTCTGAATGATATAAAAAATTGATTTTCATGAATTGAGACATCAAAAACACATACAACCTTATGTATTTTAGAACAGTCCATTATCTGTAGCCACTTATCCTGTGCAGGGTTGCAGGCAAGCTGGAGCCTATATCAGCTGACTATAGGCGAGAGGCAGGGTACACCCTGGACATCACAGATGTCAGATCATCACAGGGCTGACACATAGAGACAAACAACCATTCACACTCACAATCACATCTGTGGTCAATTTAGAGCCACCAATTAGCCTAACCTGCATGTCTTTGGACTGTGGGAGAAACCGGAGCACCCGGAGGAAACCCATGCAGACACGGGGAGAACATGCAAACTCCACACAGAAAGGTCCCTGTCGGCCACTGGACTTGAACACAGAACCTTCTTGCTGTGTGGTGACAGTGCTAACCACTACACCACTGCACCATCCAGAGATTAAATTGGGCCGGAGCCCGCCGGAGCTCAGCCCCGCCTCCTCGCCTCGGCAGTACAGCCAGCACGAGCTGAGCTCCCTCTGCTTCAATGTTTATAATAATATAATAATTTTATTCATTTTCATCTATTCTAAAAACACCATCAATATGAGAGTTTGTCAATAATGATTTAGACAACAAAAAAAAGCTAAAGTGAATTACACCCATCAATTTAAAAAAAAACATTTTCATTGTAATTATCATTGAATGCACATGTGCTGCGAGAATGCGTGACATCACACAGCATCATCATACATTTAAAGGAACAGTCCACCGTACTTCCATAATGAAATATGTTCTTCTCTGAATTGAGACGAGCTGATCTGTACCTCTCCGAGCTTTATGCGACCTCCCAGTCAGTCAGACGCGCTGTTACTCCTGTTAACAATGTAGCTAGGCTCAGCATGGCCAATGGTATTTTTTGGGGTTGTAGTTAGATGCGACCAAACTCTTCCACGTTTTTCCTGTTTACATAGGTTTATAT